>NC_061870.1:16596299-16896299 GCF_907164915.1 Impatiens glandulifera
CGTAGTTAGACGTGCAGTCTAACAGATACGTTGTTAGATGTGCAGTCTAACAGACGTTGTTAGATGTGTAGTCTAACAGACGTTGTTAGATGTGCAGTCTAAAAGATTAGAGTTAGACGTGCAGTCTAACTCCTTCAAATTAGTCTGAAGGAATGTGTAGTTAGACGTGCAGTCTAATAGACGTAGTTATACGTGCAATCTAACGGACACGTTGTTAGACGTGCAGTCTAACAGACGTAGTTAGACGTGAAGTCTAACAGACGTAGTTAGACGTGCAGTCTAACGAATACATTATTAGACGTGCAGTCTAACAGACGTAGTAAGACGTGCAGTCTAACAGACGTAGTTAGACGTGCAGTCTAACAGACGTAGTTAGACATGCAGTCTAACAGATACGTTGTTAGACGTGCAGTCTTACAGACGTAGTTAGACGTGTAGTCTAACGGACATGTTGTTAGACGTGCAGTCTAATAGACGTATGTGTAGTCTAACAAACGTAGTTAGACGTGTAGTGTAACGGATACGGAGATAGACGTGCAGTCCAACAGACGTATTTAGACGTGCAATCTAACAGACGTAGTTAGACGTGCAATCTAACAGATGTAGTTAGACGTGCAGTCTAATATATGAGAGTTAGACATGTAGTCTAACTCCTTCAGATTAGTTTGAAGGGATATGTAGTTAGACGTGTAGTCTAATAGATACGTAGTTAGACGTGCAGTCTAACGTATGAGAGTTAGACGTGCAGTCTAACTCCTTCAGATTAGTCTGAAGAGAACCGTAATTAGACGTGTCGTTTAATTCTCTCAGACCAAGTGGTCTAATGGATCCTACTATTAGACGTACAGTCTAACAGACGTATTTAGACGTGTAGTTTAACGGATACGTTGTTAGACATGTAGTCTAACAGACGTAGTTGGACGTGCAGTCTAACGGACACGTTGTTAGATGTGCAGTCTAACAGACGTAGTTAGATGTGCAGTCTACTAGACGTAGTTAGACGTGCAGTCTAACGGATACAGAGTTAGACGTGCAGTCTAACAAATGGTAGTTAGACGTGCAGTCTAACGGATACAGAGTTAGACGTGCAGTCTAACAAATGGTAGTTAGACGTGCAGTCTAACAGACATAGTTAAACGTGCAGTTTAACAGATGAGAGTTAGACGTGCAGTCTTACAGATGAGAGTTAGACGTGCAGTCTAACTCCTTCAGATTAGTCTGAAGGGATGCGTAGTTAGACGTGCAGTCTAACAGATGAGAGTTAGACATGCAGTCTAACTGATTCAAATTAGTCTGAAGGGATGCGTAGTTAGACGTATAGTCTGACAAATATGTAGTTAGACGTGCAGTCTAACGTTTGAGACTTAGACGTGCAGTCTAACGTATGAGAGTTAGACGTGCAGTCTAACTCTTTCAGATTAGTCTGAAGGGAACCGTAATTAGACGTGGGCGTCTAACTTCATTAGACGAGGTCGTCTAAGTGAAATACGTCTAATGTCATGCTTAAAGCAGTTGCTTAAAGCTAGCACACGTCTACCCACGATCAACTAGTTGTACGCTACTCCTGCTCTACTTTCTAGTGAAGATTAGTATGAAAGCTAGTTGTAACCAATTGATTAATGACACGTAAGTAAATATTCTTCCCACTACTTGTATTTGTAGGAATATCTTTGAAGAATATTTGGCGCACTACCAGATTGGTACGGCCACGATCCTAGTGCTTAGAGTCTACTATGTACTATGGAGGCGTTTCAATGGAAGCTCGCCACGTGTCATTATAGAAGATTCGACCGTTGGTACCTGCTCCTTATTTAAAGATCCTCAAAGACAACTGAAGAACCGCTAGAAAACTACTACTGGACACAATTTGCTGAACACTGAAAAATACAAGAGATCTACTGAGTTTACAATCTTAAGAACTACTTTCTTGCTTTACTGTGTGTTTGTCAAGAGAGAGTGAGAATCAAAGCATTGTTTTAGCTAAGTGATATACTTCATCATATTGTAAGTTGAACAGAGTCTGTTCTGTTCAATAGTGAGCTAATCGTGCGACTGTATTTGATTCGAAAGTATAGTGAATACTTACGGTGGTTAGAAGAAAGGGTGACGTAAGAGAGTTTGCTCCGAACATCCATAAATAAATTGACGTGTCTTTTTCATTCTGTCATCTTCTCATTCTTAGTTCTTTGCTTCAAACCTGAGCAAATGTTTCCGCATTTGAATCGTTCAAGAGTTTGCAAGAGTTTGTGCAGAATAGAAAGTGATTTAAATCCTTAACAGGATTTCTATCAAATCATTTTTCTTAATCCGTCATCAATAGTCAGACCCTCGTCTCTATCGATTACGTCAATCCTTTCAATTGGTATTAGAGCTCTATTTCTATTCTCAAGCTTTCAGTAAGAATGACGACCATAACCAAAGATGCCAGTGCTACCGCAATTCCCACATTCTTTAGAGAAAACTATATCGTGTGGAAGAAGATAGTTCGTGTTTATCTCTCTTCTCTCCATGACGACATGTGGAGCGTTATCACAGATTGTCCTATCAAGATCGATAAGGAGAAATCTGAATGGACTAGTGAAGAAAAGAGGAAGAACAAACTCAACAACATGGATCTAGATGTTTTGTACAGGTCTCTTAATAACAACATGTTCAACTACATCATTGAGTGTGATACTACTAAGGAGATTTGGGACAGACTCACTCAACTGTGTGAGAACAATGAAAAAACCAAGGAGAACAAGATTATCGTTGCCACTCAACCGTTTGATTGTTTCAAGATGCGCCCCAAAGAAACTATGAACAAGTTTGACACAAGGTTCAGCCAGATTGTCTCCACTCTATCTATCATCGGCAAGACCTATAGCAACAGGGAGCTTGCTATCAAGGTCGTGTGTGCTCTTCCAATGGAATGTGACATAAAGACGATGTCTATGAGGGAATCTAAAGAGCTCAACAAGATCTTGCTCTTCGATTTATTCGTTGATCTCAAGGCCTACGAGTTCGAGTTGAACACTAGGATTGAAGAAGATCAATCCACATCCATTATCATTGCCAAAGCGTTGGTGACTTCTGAAGAGCCTCCTGCCGCTCCTGACGTGCAGATTGCAGCCCAGTAGCGATATTATGTCTCTCTTCGTGAAGAAGTTTGACGAATTCATGAAGAAGAGCAACTCTAAATCAAGCTCTTTAAATTATAATGATAATAAGAAATCCAAAACTAATATTAAGTGTTATAACTGTGGCATTTTAGGTCATTATCAATCGGAATGTCGGAAGCCGAAGCGTGAAGAGAAGAAGAATGACAATGAAAAGGAGCTGAAGGCTCTTATGACAGGTGACGGGAAGAACAGAAGAAACTACCGTGACTCGTACTTCTCATCCAGCGACAGTGATGAAGACGAGGTGGCTTACTTCATGGCAAGAGAAGAAGAAAAAACTCAGGAAACTGAGGTATTTGATTTTTCTTCTGAAAAGTTTCAAAGGAACAACTGGTAGTTGCACTAGATGACATGGTCATAGAGTACAGAAAGCTAGCAGAGTCCTTAAATGAAACAAAATCCTTAGCAAAAGAGCCTCAACTAGTTTTACCTCAAATTTCTGAATCAAATGTTTTTGAAAAGAAAGTAGTAGAGATCTCATCTGAGAATGAGATGCTCAAAGAACAGATTCAACTCTTTCTGCTGAAAACAAAAGGCTAAACTATGTTGTTAGTGCTTGGACAAGGTTTGGAGAAGCTATCAAACATCATATTAGTCTATTGAAACCTGCTGGATCTAGATCAGGTTTAGGATCTGATGACAATGACCCAAATCGATCCTACAAAAATTCAAACTCAACTACCAACAAGCTTAAGCCAATAAGCTTTGTTAAAGGGAGTTTAACTGATATTGAATCTGATCCCATTCATGAAGAAGTAGTTTTGAAGAATGAAATAACTTATGTTCCGCCGATTGTTAGCTAGATGAAAAATAAGTTAGAAGCAACTAGCAAGTCTGACAATCTAAAACCTGACTCAAAGTCAAGGAGTTTGAAAAGAAAATCTTCTTCAAAAGCTAAGGGATCAGTGGCTAGCAGGAAGGTGTCTACTAAGTCAAAATCATACGCATTAATCACAACCCAAAATGGGAAATCCATTAGAATGTCTCAAATATGGATTCCTAAGGGACTAATTGATCGAGGACCCAATTGAATGTGGGTACCAAAGTTTGTAAATAGTTTCTTGTGTAGGTGATGCAGGAGAGCTACAGAAAGGAAGCATGGAGAATAATCCTCTAAGTATACAGTTTAGAAGATCAACAATGGCTTTTGCCATTCCTAAGGACTAAGTGTTTTTATGTTTTAAAATATTTTTGGTTCCAAGGACCTCAAAACATTTGTTTAGTCATTGTGTACATGCACAAAATGAGAGGGAAAATTTATTTTGGAAATAAAGATACACTCAGACAAAAGGCCTTAATCGGTCTATTAGACGGGGTCGTTTAAAAGAAAGAGCGTGTACTTAGACATATTTTTGCTCACACTCTATGCATCTAAGTCTGTGTGTCTTGGTTAATAACCTACGCGGTTAGACGTACACGTCTAATAGACGTTAGACGTTTTTACGTCAAGAGCAAGTGGATGCTCACGTCTAACCAAACACACGTCTTATACTTGTTGTTCATGCGTAATTAGACGTACATGTGTAATAGACGTTAGACGTTTTTAAGACACGTGATTAGACGATTGCGTCTAATAGACCCCATGCGTCTAATAGACGTTAAAATTTCATAGATGGGTGTAGAAAGAAAAATGTCTAACTATGTGTGTAGTAGACTGATCAAGGACAGTTGTCCCACGTGATGTGATATTTGATTTTCCCGCTCAAACATAAACATAGTCATCTCCGTATAACCTGAAGACACGTGTCTTTTAAGTTAAGAGACAATGACTAATATACCCTTAAAATAATGATGACTACTTGGAAAGGATGTCTAATATTAATTGATGGGCTATACCCTTAGAAAATATGACGGTTATTCTATACGACTCTTGGGAGTCTATATAAGGACACTTTTACATGAGATCAAAAGCTTTTTCTCACTCAAGTTTTCTAAAAACCCTAGATTTTTTCGATCCTCTTTCTCAGAAATCCTTGTTTATCTCGTGTCTGTTCGTATTCTTTTGAAAATGGGAAACAAGAAGAATCACGCTTGGTCATTGTATTCTGCAGGTTGATTTTCCATCCGTTTACACGTTCGATTAGCAAGATGTGGTCGAAATGTTCAGAAGCCTTGAATATTCTAGTCTCGAAAAGTATCTTGGAGGGTCATTCATCTTCCATGAAAATGAAGTTAGAGAGTTTTTCAAAACGACGACGATGGTCGGCGACTCCATTGTGGCAAATTTGAAAAACACCAATATCTCCTTCAACGAAGCTCTTTATGCGGAATTCTTTGAACTTCCGTTAGAGGGGCACACATTCAACCTAAATCTGTCATCAAAAGTCACGGCAAAGATGAAGACGGTTTTCTCCGCCGATGGCTCGGAGATTCGATTGAACGGGAGTAAGAAGGCTCTCAAACCACAATTTATTTTACTGAATGATGTTGTGGCTAAAGCTCTTCAGGGGAAGGCGGGGTATTTCCATTTATATAGTCAAGATCGATTTGACTACATGACGGCTATTTCAAAAGGGATTCAGGTCAACTAGGCCACAACTTTGTAACAGAATCTCTATTTTGCGATCAATTAGGAGAACAAGGAAAGCCTAAACTTTGCCGCTCAACTAAGTCGCTTGTTAGAACATTTGGGGGTCCCTATGGGGGAGTCGGAGCCAATCAACTCGACCAAGGTATTCACTGTCTTCATCGTAGCCAACACCCTCGTTAGAATGAAGAACAACAAAGATTCGCTCTCGGGAGCATCAAGCCAACAGACAGGAGGAAGGTTTGTTACTCGTTCTAGACAACCAGCGGCTTCTGTCCTGTCTATAGGAGCAAAACGATCCAAAATTGTCATCGAATCTGAGATTGGTTCTACTAGCCTTAAGAGTTCTTCGAAGAAGGATTCTGGAATAGTCGATTCCAGAGTCATGAAAGATCTAGTTGAACTTGCTACCATCACCATGTCTCTCATGTCTCCTGCTGCGAGTCAGTTACGAAAGCCATCTAGATCCTCTGTTTCAAGAGGAGAAAAATCAAAGGCGCCCCGCGCATCTAAATTGGTGAAAGCGTCATCGAAGGTAACCCCTCCCCAATCTTAGGCCGAAGTGCCTAAATTTAATGTTCCTATGATGGAACAAGATGTATCTGTTTTTATTCCTGTTGAGGAATCTGCTGCCGGATCAACTGTTGAGCCAGTTGGTCCAAACACTGAAAATTTTGACAGGGTTCTGTCTTCTGTTCGTCAAACAAATCTTGTAGTCGTTGGTGCTACAGAGTCTATTGAACCAGAGCAAGGTGCAGTTTTTACCCTTGCTACTAGTAGTGAATCTGAGAAGGCTATTTCTATAATAGTCGAAATGCCTCATGTCCCATATCTTGTCCCAACGGAGTCCTTAGTGACCAATAAGCTTGTTCCAGCCGAAACCACGCCTAAACTGTTTGTGAAGCCTCTTACTGCCCACAAAATTATGCGTTTCACAAGACAAGCTGCTGGAATCACGATTGGGGAACCAAGGCCTATTCCTAAACCTGATGAAGTGATTGGAAAAGAGAAGGGTGTTGTAATGGACACTAATGAGGATTTTTCTGAAGCAACCTGTATCATCAATCTCATGATGGATCAGGCCAACAACATTGCTGCTGAAAAGATTGAAATCTTTGACACTTGGGTTCTGAATATAATGTCTATCAAGTACACCGAGGTCATCAAGGGCAATGGAATCAACATTCAATGGTTAAAGCTCGTAAGCAATGAGAAGAGAGCTTTGAAATGGGCCAAGACATCTAAGGTCTACGAAGCTCTTAAGAGAAAAGAACTAGTTGAGGAAAATCTGAGAGGAAGAGCTCTCTTCCCAATTCTACAAGCCAGAAGAGCCAATTTTAACCCTCTTGAGAAGAGTGCTAAGGCAGAAGAAAAAGCTTTGAAAAGGTTGGACGAGATTATGGAGGATTACAATTCCGTTGTTACCCGTTATATTCATGGAGCAAATTGCTCAGGGGCTAATCCTTTTGGAAGCTCTTCAGATGAAGATGAGCTCATGGATCTGTCCGTCTATTGAAGAAGAAGAAATTATTAAGGAACCTGTTCAATCATTGGTTAATCAAGAAGAGGAAGTTTTGGAGTCCCATGTTCTCGAAACAGAGGCATCGCAAGAGAAAGAGGCTGAAGTTAGTCGGCCTGATGTTGCCAGATCTGAGGGGGAACCCTCAAAAGACAAGGAATCAGAGAAGAATTCCTCATCTGAGGGAGAACAAGCCAAAAATATCAGATCTTACAAGACTCTACCATTTCCTGGTATCACTGCTGCAAATATTCATGATAATATTCTCAACCCGGATCATGAATCAGGAAAGTTGTCCGATATAATTCACAAGGTCTGTGAAGATGTTTTGGAAGAAGAAGAAAAAGAAAATTCTGAAAGTGAATCAGAGATGGATGGACCGGAGCAGTCCATGCAAATTCATACCCACGTTAGTCCCATTCAAACCGCTCCAGCAGATTCTCAAGAGATCTCATCAAACGAGGGATCATCTGTTGATGGTACGAAGCTTATGAAGTACATGACAACACTGATGGAAACTCTTCAGAAGAATATGGCTGTAATGGAAGCAAATATGATGAAAATTATGAAGACTTAGACATCAAGCAAGGAGGAATTTGTTGATCTTCTTAAGACTCAAAATGAGATGGAACAGACGCTGAAGAAGAACACGTATGAAGTTCATATCGTCAAAAAGACTTATTCTAAATTTGAGAAGAGCTTCTTCAAGAGGCAATCCGAATTGTTTGACTGCGAAAGAGAAAACAATGTCGAAATGCATAATGAAGTTATGGATGGGATGAGTCTGCTTCGAGATCAGTTAGTTGAGGTTCAAGATAACATAAGTTGAGCTGACGCTGAAAGATTGGAAATGGCAAATACCTTTGCAAGGAAAATTCAGGAAGAAGAAGATGCAAAGGCTATTGCCGAGAAAGAAAAATCTCATCAGTCAAGGTGAAGACAGTAGTGGAAGAAAGGTGGTGGTGTTTCAACAGGCACCAGGTCCAAGCGAAAGCCAACCGGTGATGATAGAGACAAACCAATTAAGAGAGGCGGAGGTCGCAGCGGTGATCGCGGTGGCAGAAGCACTAGCGGTGATCGCGGTGGCAGAAGCACTAGCGGTAATCACGGTGGCCGAAGTGAGGGAATCGCTCGTGGTGGCCGTTCTCTTCCTCCCTTTTGCAATCTGCTGACTGGTCAAGAGATGAGCGGTGAAGGATTCAACTACCCAATCGACCCACTCATAAAAAGGGAAGAACAATAATCTCATTTCTCCTCTTTTATTAGTTTATGAAATATGTTCCTTGAATTATGTTTCTGAATACTGGTTTTGGAAAGTGTTCTTGTAAGATGGGTGAACAAGTTTAACTCTTTTTTTATATGATGGATGCTTATTTTGTTACGTATGCAAAGTTTTAACATCATTATCAAAAAGGGGGAAATTGTTGGGTCAAATTATTTTAACTAAGTGTCAAAGTATTTTGACTATTGGAATTTTGATGATGAATGTGTATAAAACTTAATCCATGTCGTCTAATCGTTTTTATTGCAGGTGTATCGAAAAACAAGTTATATTAGACTAAGTCTTAATGAGATTAATTAGACTATGGCAATTAGATGTTTTATGTTAGACGTGTAGTCTAACAGACGTAGTTAGACGTGCAATCTAACGGATACATTGTTATATGTGCAGTCTAATAGACGTAGTTAGACGTGCAGTCTAACAGATGAGAGTTAGACGTGCAGTCTAACTCCTTCAGATTAGTTTGAAGGGATGCGTAGTTAGACATGTAGTCTAATAGAGTAGTTAGACGTGCAGTCTAACGGACACGTTGTTAGACGTGCAGTCTAATAGGCGTAGTTAGACGTGAAGTCTAACAGACGTAGTTAGACGTGTAGTCTAACGGATACGTTGTTAGACGTGCAGTCTAACAGACGTAGTTAGACGTGTAGTCTAACAGACGTATTTAGACGTGTAGTTTAACGGATACGTTGTTAGACGTGCAGTCTAATAGACGTAGTTAGACGTCCAGTCTAACGGATATGTTGTTAGACGTGCAGTCTAACTAGACACGTTGTAAGACGTGCAGTCTAATAAACATAGTTAGACGTGCAGTCTAATAGACGTAGTTAGACGTGCAGTCTAACGAATACGGAGTTAGATGTGCAGTCTAACAGATGGTAGTTAGACGTGTAGTCTAATAGACGTAGTTAGACGTGTAGTCTAACAGATGAGAGTTAGACGTGCAGTATAACTCCTTCAGATTAGTCTGAAGGGATGCGTAGTTAGACGTGCAGTCTAAGAGATGAGAGTTAGACGTGTAGTCTAACTCCTTCAAATTAGTCTGAAGAGATGCGTAGTTAGACGTGCAGTCTAACAGATACGTAGTTAGACGTGCAATCTAACGTATGAGAGTTAGACGTGTAGTCTAACTCCTTCAGATTAGTCTAAAGGGAACCGTAATTAGACGTGTCGTCTAATTCTATTAGACCAGGTGGTCTAATGGATCCTGCTATTAGACGTGGGCGTCTAATTTCATTAGACGAGGTCGTCTAAGTGAAATATGTCTAATTCCATGCTTAAAGCAGTTGCTTGAAGCTAGAACACGTCTACCCACGATCAACTAGTTGTACGCTACTCCTGCTCCACTTTCCAGTGAAGATCAGTACAACAGCCAGTTGCAACCAATTGATTAATGCCACATAAGCAAATATTCTTCTCACTACTCGTTTTGTAGGAATATCCTTGAAGAATATTTGGCGCACTACCATATTGGTACGGGCACGATCCTGGTGCTCAGAGTTTGCTATGTACTATGGAGGCGTTCCAATGGAAGCTCGCAACATGTCATTATAGAAGATTTGACCGTTGGTACCTGCTCCTTATTTAAAGATCCTCAAGGACAACGGAAGAACCGCTGGAAAACTACTACTAGACACAATTTGCTGAACACTGAAAAATACAAAAGATCTACTGAGTTTACAATCTTAAGAATTGCTTTCTTGCTTTACTGTGTTTTTGTCGAGAGAGAGTGTGAATCAAAGCATTATTTTAGCTGAGTGATATAATTCATCATATTGTAAGTTGAACAGAGTCTATTATGTTCAACAGTGAGCTAATCGTACGATTGTATTTGATTCGAAAGTATAGTGAATCCTTCCGGTGGTTGAAAGAAGGGGTGACGTAGGAGAGTTTGCTCCGAACATCCATAAACAAATTGCTGTGTCTTTTTCATTTTGTCATCTTCTCATTCTTAGTTCTTTGCTTCAAACCTGAGCAAAGGTTTCCGCACTTGAATCGTTCAAGAGTTTGCAAGGGTTTGTGCAGAATAGAAAGTGATTTAAATCATTAATAGGATTTCTATCAAACCGTTTTTCTTAAGCCGTCATCAATAGCCAGACCCCGTCTCTATCGATTACGCCGATCTTTTCATTATATGAATTGTGAACACTTTAACCGCTCTCATATATGAATTGTGAACACTTTGACCTCTAGACCAATGTTGATCGTTGTTTTCAATTTAAATTTTTGTATATTATATATATATATTATTTAAGTTTTAACCATTTATTTTAAATATATGTTTATATATATAATATATAATTATATAAATTATAAAATAATTAATAAAAATAAAAATAAAATAATATTAATAAAAATAAACAATTTAATAAAAATAAAAATATAGAATTTATATATATATAATAATAATGCTAAAATATCAAATAAATTTATATTTATATCAAATTAATTATAAAATATTATATATATATAATATTTTATAATTAATTTTATATAAATATATATATATATATATATAAATAAAATTAGAAAAAATAAAAAATAATAATAATTAGGAAGGAAATTTTATATATAAATAAGGGTAATAACATAAAAAAAATTATTATAAAAGAAAATAAGTGGAGAGAAAATAAAAATAATTAATTAAGAAAAAATTTTAATATATAAATAATAAGTAATAACATAAAAAAATAAATTAATTATTAGAGATACAAAATTCATTATTATATATATTTTTATATGATGAGAGAGAAAATAAAAACGAAAAGTAATTAGAAAATAAAAATAAAAATGAAAAGTAATTAGAAAATAAATTATGTATATGAGAGAGAAATGATTATCATATATATAATTATTGTTAATAAAAATATTTTATATTATTTTTGTAAAAAAATATAAATATCTATGATGAGTGAGAAAAAAAATACATAATAATTAAACTAAATATATATATATATATATATATATATATATATATATATATATATATATTATGAGTAAGAAAATAATTAAAATAAATAAACTAGAAAATAAAAATTACCCGAAATATCAAACACTAGTAAAAAAAGGACCTTTAGCGACGGTTTTTTCCCGAAGGTTTTGTAAACCTCTCCTAAATACTCCCGAGAGAAACAAATCCTTCGGGATTAAAATTGGATTCCGAGTGGGGTGTAAAACCTTCGGGTTTATTCATTTTTACCGAAAGTTCTTTGTAGAACTTTCGTTTTTAACCTTCCCAAAAAACCCAAAAAAATTCTAAGTGTTGGATGTGGGTTAATTGCGAAGGTTTTTGTCAAAACCTTCGGTTTTGAAATCCCTTGGTTTTTTAATTACGAAGGTTATTCAAAGACCCTTCGGTTTTGCATTTTTTGAAAATTTCATTTCCGAAAGTTTTACAAAGAACCTTCGGTTTTGCTCTTTAAAAAAAATTTCTAATTTTTGAAATTGGTTTTTCCGAAGGTTTTTTAATAAACCCTCGGTTTTGACTAATATCAAAACCGAAAGTTTTATGAAAACCTTCGGCCTCAACCTCTATAAATACAAACCCTAACCCTTCTCTTTTTCATTCCGCTCATCTCTCCTTTCTCTCTCTTCCGCCGCCGCCGCCGCTGCCTCCTCCAAACCGCGGGTTCTTCTCCTCTCTTCAGGTAATTTGTTTGATTTGGTTTTTTTTGTTTTGTTTATTGTAAGATTTAGATTTCTTAAGTTTATATATATATATATATATTATAGATCTATATTTATGTTAGTTTACGTTATTTTGTTTGATTAATATATATATATACATATATCTGAAATGCATTTAGGATATGGGTGATGATTCGACATGGAAGAGACTTCGGCGTACACCGGAGAAACTGCATCCGTGTTACCAGAATCTGATAACACAATCAGAAATTGCGGCACGTGAGGAAGAGGTAAGAAAGATGACGCTGGAAATGGAACAAATCCGACTAAGGGATGCCGAAAGAGGTCGTTTGCTCAGTGAAATCAAAGCGGACCGGGCCGAAATGTCTCAGAGATTAGAGAATCTCGAACAGGAACTTGTCTTGTTGAGGAGTCGACTGAATCAACCACCCCCTCCTTCCACCCCATCTAATAATTAATTTCTAGATTTATTATGGATTTATTATGGATTTATGACAGTTATGTTTTAATATTTATGAATTATTGTTATTATGCTTGTTTGGTTTGGTTGAATATGTTTTAAATAATTATGTTTTTGTTGACTTATAATCTTTTTTTAAAAAAAAACCGCATCCCCAAAACCGAAGGTTTATTTGAAAACCTTCGGTTTTGACCTTACATTAAAAAAATCATAGGGTAAAAATCGAAGGTTTTCTAATAAACCTTCGGTTTTGACCTAACATTAAAAAAATCAGAATTTTTTCTAAGTATGGGGAAGGGTAAAAACCGAAGGTTTTCTAATAAACCTTCGGTTTTGACCTAACATTAAAAAAATCAGAATTTTTTCTAAGTATGGGGAAGGGTAAAAACCGAAGGTTTTCTAATAAACCTTCGGTTTTGACCTAACATTAAAAAATCAGATTTTTTTCTAAGTATGAGGAAGGGTAAAAACCGAAGGTTTTCTAATAAACCTTTGGTTTTGACCTAACATTAAAAAAATCAGAATTTTTTCTAAGTATGGGGAAGGGTAAAAACCGAAGGTTTTCTAATATACCTTCGGTTTTGACCTAACATTAAAAAATCAGATTTTTTTCTAAGTATGAGGAAGGGTAAAAACCGAAGGTTTTCTAATAAACCTTCGGTTTTGACCTAACATTAAAAAAATCAGAATTTTTTCTAAGTATGGGGAAGGGTAAAAACCGAAGGTTTTCTAATAAACCTTCGGTTTTGACCTAACATTAAAAAAATCAGAATTTTTTCTATGTATGGGGAAGGGTAAAAACCGAAGGTTTTCTAATAAACCTTCGGTTTTGACCTAACATTAAAAAAATCAGAATTTTTTCTAAGTATGGGGAAGGGTAAAAACCGAAGGTTTTCTAATAAACCTTCGGTTTTGACCTAACATTAAAAAAATCAGAATTTTTTCTAAGTATGGGGAAGGGTAAAAACCGAAGGTTTTCTAATAAACCTTCGGTTTTGACCTAACATTAAAAAAATCAGAATTTTTTCTAAGTATGGGGAAGGGTAAAAACCGAAGGTTTTCTAATAAACCTTCGGTTTTGACCTAACATTAAAAAAATCAGAATTTTTTCTAAGTATGGGGAAGGGTAAAAACCGAAGGTTTTCAAATAAACCTTCGGTTTTGACCTTACATTAAAAAATCAGAATTTTTTCTAAGTATGGGGAAGGGTAAAAACCGAAGGTTTTCAAATAAACCTTCGGTTTTGACATAACATTAAAAAAATCAGAATTTTTTCTAAGTATGGGGAAGGGTAAAAACCGAAGGTTTTCAAATAAACCTTCGGTTTTAACAATTCCCAAAAAACTTCTGATCAAGGTCAAGACCGAGAGATATATTTAAAACCTTCGCAAATACACATCAAAACCGAAAGTTAATTTTATAACTTTCGGTTTTAAGACTACCTAGTTTGTTCAATTATTTTGTTTTTAACCCACTAATCTTAACTTCTAACTAATATAATCAATTTCGTGTTGTATTTTAAAATTTAATATTGTGTTTCATGTTCACATATTTATGATTGTGTTTGATTATTATAGAGAAGTCTATATGAATGTTCATGTTTGATTATCTTATGAATGTAGGTAATGTTTGAACAAATGGATTGTGAAATATTTTGAATACATCAAATGTGGTAAATTAATATTGTTATAGGTCATTAGAAGGTGAAAAACCAAAGAATTTAACCTTTTGTCAAGTGATAATTCCGAAAGTTATATAATTAACTTTCGGAAATAACCATCAAAACCGAAAGTTTTCTATAAACTTTCGGATTTTACATTTCTCAAGAACGAGGGTTTTATATAAACCCTTCGGTTTTGATGGATATTTCCGAAAGTTAATTATATAACTTTCGGAATTATCATTTCACAAAATTGTAAAATTCATTGGTTTTCTACCTTCCAATCTAGACTCCTAAATAATATAATCAAGTGTGTGTTTTTATTTTTTAAATTTTAATTGTCTTTAATGTTAAAATGTTTATGAATGTGTTTGATTATATATAGAAGTGTATATGAATGTTTATGTTTGATTATCCTATGTATTTGTGTAATGTTTGATCATATGGATTGGGAAATGTTTTAAGGATATCAAATGTGTTAAATTAATGTTGTTCAACGTTATTAGAAAGTGAGAATTCAAATAATTTAACAAGTTCTCATGTTGTAAAACCGAAAGTTAAATATATAACTTTCGGAAATATGCATAAAAAACGAAAGGTTTACCAAAGCCTCTCGTTTTTGTGTATTTAAATTTAATTCTAAAAATGTATTTAAACATTAAAAACCGAGAGTTATATTAAAACTCTCGGAATTATAACATTAAAAACCGAGAGTTATATTAAAACTCTCGGAATTTAAACATTATAAAACCGAGAGTTGTATATAAAACTCTCGGGTTCTATAAGGGTAAAACCGAGAGTTTTACACACAACTCTCGGGTTTTAAAAATGGTAAAACCGAGAGTTCTTTATACAACTCTCGGAAATGACATCCTAAAATTAAAACGCCTCTTCCTCTTCTTTTTCCCGATTTCATTTTATTTCTTCTCCTCTCATCTCCTCCGCCGCCCTCTTCTCTCTCCCCGACGAACAAGCAGCCACGAAGACCACCGAATATCTTGCGCCGCCGCCCTGCCGAACACCTTGCGCCGCCGCCCTGCCGAACACCACCGAAGCTGTTGAAGAATCGCCCCCTGCCGCCGCCGCGGAAACTTGAAGAATCTCTGCCGCCGCCGCCGCCGCCCTGCAAGGTTAGTTTAGGGTTTTATTTTGAAAGTAGGTTAGATTAGTGTTAGATTGTTGCAATTAGGTTAGATTAATTTTAGATTCTTGTTAGATTTTTCAGATTAGGTTAGATTATTGTTAGATTTTTGAAATTAGGTTAGATTGAAGTTAGATTTTTGTTAGATTGTTGCAATTAGGTTAGATTATTGTTAGATATTTGTTAGATTTTTGTTAGATTTGTATGTTAGGTATTTTGTTTGATATTAGGTTATTTGTTTGATTTTAGGTTATTTGTTTGATTTTAGGTTATATTTGTTTGATTGGGTTGAAAATTTGGTTGATTTTGGTTAGTTTAGGTTATATTGAATTGTTACATTAGGTTTAAATTATTTTTAGATTGATTAGTTTAGATTATGTATTGGATTTGATTTTTGTAATTGGTTGTTGGATTTGGTTTTAGGTTATATTGAGTTTGGTTGTATGATTTGGTTAGATAATGTTATATTAGGTTGAAAATATGTTTGATTTTGGTTAGTTTAGGTTTTGGATTGATTATTTTATTCGATTGATTTGATATATGTTTGGTTGAATGTTTGTTGATTTGATTGTTATTTAATTGAGGTTTGATTTAGGTTAGATATGATTGAAGTTTAGGTTAGAATTTTAGGTTAAAATTTTGATTTTGGCTAGATTGATGTTTGATTGGAGTTTGATTCGATTAGATTTATTGGTTTGAATATTTGGTTATATTAATGTTGGTTATTGTTATTAGGTTAGGATTAGGAATTTAAGCCGCCCGCTGCCCGCTCGTCGATCTACATTCGCTGCTCTTCTTCGTCGCTCTATTTGTGCAAGGTTAGTTCTTGTTAGTTTATTATATGGTTAGGTTAGTTTCATGTTTGATTTATGTTAGATTTGAAGTATGTTAGATTAGGTATTATGTTAGATTAGGTATTATGTTTGATTTATGTTAGATTATGTTAGATTAGATTAGGTTTGAAATGTGTATGAATGAAATAAGGTTGAATTATAATTTAAATAGGTTTTGAAATGTGTATGAATGAAATAATGTTAGAATATATGTATGTTTAGATTTAAGTTAGATTTATGTTAGGTTTTATTATTGTTTGTTTATGTGTAATTTTGGTTGGATAATGATAGATTAATTAGAAATTATGTTAACATTATGTAAGCCTAATTAATTTAGACAAATTTAAGTAAATAATAATGCGGGTTGTTTTCCATTTTATTAGAAATATGGAAGTACCCGATAAAAGCTGGATGACCTTACGTCGAGATCATCCAGATTACGAGGAAGGTGTTGACAAATTCCTCGAGTATGCTATTCGAAATACATCCCGACAAACTGTGAAATGTCCCTGCGTGAAATGCTTGAACACGCCATTTATGGAAATAGACGAAGTGAAGACTCACCTCATCGTTTATGGAATAAATATCCATTATGAGTATTGGTATTTTCATGGAGAAAAGAGACGTACTACTCAAGTGGTTAATGAAGATGTCGATGAAGATGCCGATGACTACGATGATGATGACGACGATGATCAATCGGAGGATGCCGTGCCGGAATTCAACGATCCGATACATGAGATGAATAATACAGTTAATGAACAGGTGAACGAAGAACGTTATATGCACGAATTTATAAACGATATGTTCCCCAACGTTAATGACGTCCCGAGCAACGATGAACCAGTCGAAGATGCGCAAAGATTTTATAAATTGCTTGATGATTCCAAACGGCCATTGTATGAAGGTGCTCGAATAACGAAATCATCGGCACTACTGAAACTACTTCACATAAAAAATGTATGTCAATGGACGAATTCTTCGTTCGATATGTTGCTGCGTCTACTTAAAGACTACATATTACCGATTGACGCTCAATTGCCAAACTCATACTACGAAAGTAAAAAATTCATTACTGATATCGGGCTTAAATATGACAAGATAGACGCATGTAAGAACAACTGTATGCTATTTTGGAAGGACGACATAAATGAAGATTCGTGCAGAGTTTGCGGTCTTTCAAGATGGAAAGTCGACCAAACAAGTGGGACAGTTCGGGAGAAGCAAAACGGGAAATTCATTCCAAAAAAGGTGTTGAGATATTTCCCTTTAATACCAAGACTGCAAAGACTATACATGTCCTCAAAGACGGCTCCAATGATGAGATGGCATAAAGAAGGAAGAGTTGATAGTGATACGTTGAGACACCCCGCTGATTCCTTAACTTGGAAGACGTTTGATGAAAATTATACAGATTTTGCTTCAGAATCTCGAAACGTAAGACTTGGTTTATCAAGCGATGGGTTTCAACCATTTGCAAATGGAAAAAAATCATACAGTGTTTGGCCGGTAATTCTCGTCCCTTATAATGTGTCACCCACGACTTGAATGGATTCTAGCAATTTCATTTTATCTATGTTAATTCCGGGTCCAAAGAGTCCGGGAGATGCAATTGACATATTTCTCCAGCCATTGATCGAAGAGTTGCATGAACTGTGGCAAACAGGAGTGAGAACGTTTGATGCACACACCTCGCAATACTTTAACATGCGAGCTGCGTTGTTGTGGACCATTAACGACTTTCCCGCATACGCGAATTTATCAGGCTGGAGTACGAAAGGTAAATTTGCTTGTCCTTGTTGTAACAACGACACGGTATCCCTTCGATTGGTTCATGGTTCCAAACAATGTTACTTGGGTCACAGACGTTTCCTTCCACCGAAGCACAAATACAGAAGGGATAAAGAGTCGTTTGATGGTCGAACTGATTATAGAGATCCCCCTAGATTGTTAACGGGGCAAGAAAGTTATGAGCAAGCACGAGACCTAGAAGACATTATTCTCAGTGCGGATATGAGCAAGAGAACCAAGATATATCATGAAACGCGGGGAGACAATTGGAACAAACTTAGCATTTTCTTCCGTCTACCTTATTGGAAATCCCTATTATTGAGACATAATTTGGATGTGATGCATATTGAGAAAAATATCTGTGATAGCGTGTTGGGAACAATAATGAATGTGAAAGAGAAGACTAAGGATGGTCCTAAAGCTCGTAAAGACTTAGAACTCTTAGGCATAAAATCATGGTTACATCCTATAAATGATGAAGGAGTTGTTCATTATCTAGAAGCGCCTTTCACTTTGACATCCGAAAATAAAATACGTCTTTGTAACTTCTTGAAAGATCTCAAGTTGCCTGATGGGTTTTGCTCAAATATCGGGGGTTGTGTAAATTTGGAAGAGAAAAAACTTTCGGGATTAAAGAGTCACGATTGTCACATCTTGTTGGAATATCTAATTCCTTTAGCAACTCGTGGATTGCTTCCAGAGTATGTGTATGATGCGTTAGTAAATTTGTCTCGTTTCTTTCGGTTGTTGTGCTTCAAAGAGTTGATTCAAGAGGACCTGGAACAATTGTACATGGATATTACATTGACACTTTGCAAATTTGAAATGATTTTTCCGCCGTCAATCTTCGACATCATGATGCATCTCCCGGTTCACTTGTCATTTGAGGCTTTGCTTGGAGGACCTGTTCAGTATCGATGGATGTATCCCTTTGAACATTACATGGGTACAATGAAAAGATATTTGCGGAATAATAACCACCCCGAAGCCTCTATAAGCGAGAGCTATCTTGTTAACGAAAGTATTAGCTTATGTGCCAGGTATATGGAGGAACAAGATCAAGAAAATGCACAACCTGAAATCTCGGGGATTTCAATATTTGCATCATTGGAAGACCTATCCAACGGAAAAGTATACAACTTGGATTATATAGATCGAGTGACAGCTCATTCTTACATTTTGAAAAATTGTCCCGAAGCAGAACCTTTTTACATGTAAGTTTCAAAGTTGCTGTTACTAATTAGCATTAAAGAGTGTTACTAATTAGCATTCGATCTATTTGCAGAGATTATAACAACGAGTCAAGTGGAGAAACGTTTGCCGCATATTTCAAACATCGAGTGAGTAAATTACAAACCATATATCCTAACTCTTCTTATTCATATTAACAACTACATTTCGGATACATATATAGGTCGCCCATTTAGCAGAAATTAACGACATATCAAGAGACCTCAAGATCTTAGGAGAAGGTCCAAGTATGTACTCGTCTATGTATGTTTGGTGTAAAGTAAATGGATTCAAATTCTGTACAGAAAAACACGACGAAGGTTTGACAACTCAAAATAGTGGGGTGGTTGTTGAGGGATTCAACGGATCTGAAACTATGTCATACTACGGAGTTTTGACGGATATAATCGAATTACAATACTATTCTCACAAACGAGTTGTTTTATTCAAGTGTAAGTGGTTTGATACACATTAGGGGGAACTAGGAGTGAAAGTGGATAAATATGGCTTCGTAAGTGTAAATGTAAACCGAATATTGAAAACGCAAAGTCAAGACCCGTATATATTGGCGAGTCAAGCAAAACAAGTATTCTACGCCCCTGATATGTCAGCCCGACCCGGTTGGAAGATTGTGACAAAAATAAAACCGCGGTTTACAAACATATAGTTCAGATTAATTAATTAGGTAGATTTAATTATGTTTTTAACTTTATATTCATTTTTATTACTACTTTATTTCAAATATTCACTCATTTTTATTAATGGTGTGAATTAAGAATGTCTGAAGCTCCTAAAACAACTTGGAAGAGTATGAGGAAGACACCCAAGAAATTGGATAAGAGTTACCAAAACCTACTTGCCCAATCCGAGTCGTTAAAGCAACGAGGATCTTCTTCGAGAGACCAACCACCGATTCCTGTGGTCCCGATAGCTACTGCGCCTCCCCGAACATACGAGACTGAAGACGATATTGATGACATCGCAGAGTATATAGAGAGCACATTCGCTGATAACCTGCCTAGCGATGAGGCTGAAGACGAGGGACTTGAGGAGCCTATCGAGGAGCAGGATGACGAGGAGGAGCACGGGACCACTCCCGACCCATCATCGACAGGTATTTCGTTTACAAATTAGTTAGTGTTTCAATTGATTGACATATTTAATTAAGATTTTGATAATTTTGAAGAATCTTCTGCCCGCAAGAGACGGGGGAAGAACAAGAATATTGCGCTGTCTAAGAGGCTAGCGGGGACGAGGATCCCTCTAACGTTTAGAGAGAAGGATGGGAGGCCAGGCGGTACAGATGTGGGAAGAACACGGTGGTCTAGACATGTGGGGTCGATTATCCGGGACCCCGCAGCCGTCTCACACCGTCTTCTCAAGTGGAAGGCTTTAAGTGCAGAACAATTGGATTCACTGTGGATTGCTATCAAGGTACTACTTATAACTTGATTATACATTACGTCATTAAATAATTATTTGTAACATTTGGATGTTATTTATTTCAGGATCCGTTCGAAGCGACTAATGGTGACATTGAGAATTTTCGAACGACGGGGTTGGGACACGCCAATCAGATATGGGATAGATGGCGGTAGGATTTGAACAAGAATTATATCCGCGTCCAAAAGGGAGACGAGGCGGCGGTACTGGCTAATCCTCCACCGGACTACAATCGAGATGATTGGGAGTTTGTGTGTCGCAACCATTTCTTCACAGAAACGTTTAAGGTACGGTTTCATAATTCAAATAAAAGTTGATATTAATTAATCTAACTTCATTTGTTATTTCAAATACAGAGACACAGTTCTACCAATATGAAGAACCGGAAGAATCTGAAATTCCCTCATCGAACGGGAAGTAGACCGTTTGCACAAATTGAAGACGAGTTGGTAAGTTCATTATTTGTAATAACTTAATATAAAAATTGTTATTAATTATATAAATAATTTATTTCAACAGGCGATTGAAATGGGACGGCCACCGTCTGTAATTGAAGTATTCAAGAGGACCCGTACACCAAAACCGACACAAGAAAACCCAACACCCGTCCCGGACGAACACGTGCAAGAGAAAATTGTAAGTGAATTGAATATGCCTAGTTTTTTATTATATAAATGATATTTTATTTGAATTGTGCAGGCTGAGATGGAGGAGGTTATTAGTAACGAACCCGGAATATCGGATTTTGAATTGACGGAGAGGGTGTTCGGACAACAAAAACACGGGGTAGTGTTCGGAATGGGATCAGGCGTCCGGCCCACACACTTTCGTGAGGATCGTCGTAGTGGAAACAGTTCACAGCGAAACAATGAGCGATTGTTAGAAGAGAATCAAATAATGAAGCTCAAGCTGGAGGAACTGGAGAAGAGAGATGAAGAAAGAAGACGGAAAATGGAAGAATTGCAATCGGAAAAGCAAGAAATTGTGGAAAGAATGGAGAGGGAGAAGTTAGAGATTACCGAAAAAATGGAGAGGGAGAAGGCAGAGATGAACGCGAGAATGGAGAGAATCGAATTATATATGAGGCAACAACCACCTCCTCCCCCCACAAGCTAAGGTTGTTTCGATTATGAACATGTTTTCATTATAGTAGTTGAATTTATAACAGATTGTTCGGAATATTTGTTTGGTTTCGAATTTTGTAATGTTCACGATCAATTAATGTGATCGTTTAATGTATGCTGCATTTCTTTTATCATTAATATATTGGTTTGGCTGAACAGGTTTTGGTTAGGTTTTGGTTGCGAGCAAAATAATCCGCACATTTTTGAAAATTTAGGGGAAAAAACCGAAAGTAATATTGAAATCTCTCGGTTTTTCTCTTTTTGGAAAAAACGAGAGATATTAGAAAACTCTCGGTTTTTAGCCAAAGAGAAAACCGAGAGTTATATGACAAACCCTCGGTTTTTATCCTAAAGAGGAAAACCGAGAGTTATTTACAAAACTTTCGGTTTTCCTCTTCGGGTAAAATCCGAGAGTTTTAATATAACTTTCGGTTTTCTTGAAAAGGAGAAAACCGAGAGTTAGTGGAAAACTCTCGGTTTTACCCGAAGAGGAAAACCGAGAGTTATTTACAAAACTTTCGGTTTTAACCGAAGAGGAAAACCGAAAGTTTTGTATATAACTCTCGGTTTTCCTCTTCGGGTAAAACCGAAAGTTCTTTGCAAAACCCTCGGTTTTTCCACACAGAGAAAAACCGAAAGTTATTTGTAAAAAGAAGAAAACCGAAAGGTCTATATAAAACCCTCGGTTTTTCCACAAAAGAGAAAAACCGAAAGGTCTTTATAAAACCCTCGGTTTTTCCAAAAAGAGAAAAACCGAAAGGTCTTGTAAAACCCTCGGTTTTTCCATAAAGAGAAAAATCCGAAAGTTTTCATATAACTCTCGGTTTTTCTCTTTATGGAAGTCCCGAGAGTGTCAATACCGAGGGATGGCGAGGGTTACTAAAACCTTCGGTAAGGTGTCTTCACCGAAAGTTATAGGGTCAAAACCGAGAGTTTTAACTCTCGGTTTTGACCCTTTTTTCACCAGTGAAATAAATATATATTTATATAAAATTAATTATATATATATATGAAGAGAGATAAAATACACAAATTAATTATGAGAGATAAAAAATTATATATATATAAATTAATATATATATATATATAAATTTATAAATATATATATAAATAAGATGAAAAAAAATCAAAAAAATAGAAAGGGAATTTTATATATAAATGAGGAACAATAACATAAAATATAAATTAATTATTAGAGAAAATAAGAAGAGAGAAAATAAAATAAATTAATTAGAAAAGAAAATTAATATATATAATCAGTGATAACATAACAAAATAAATTAATTATTATATATATATATATATATATATATATATATATATATATATTTCAGAGAAAATAAAAACGAAAATTAATTAGAAATATATTATATATAGGAGAGTGAAATAATATTAAGCGTTATTATATATATATATATATATATATATATATATATATATATATATAATAACGCTTAATATGTATTTCTTTCTCATATAAATATATATATTCTCCCTTCTAATCAATTATTTTTATTTTTATTTATATATATATATATATAAGAAAAATAAAAATAAAAATAATTGATTAGAAGGGAGAATATATATTTATATGAGAAAGAAATACATATTAAGCGTTATTATTATTATTATTATATATATATATATATATAAAATAAAGAAAAAAAAATTAAAAGTAATTGATTAGAAGAGAGAAAATATATTTATATATATATAAAAAAAAAAATTGTAATTTTATTGTAAGTTTAATAAATAATATTAAATATTATTATATTATTATAATTATTTATACATAAAAATAAATAAATATTTAATATTAAATATAAAAATAAATAATTATTTAATATTAAATATAAAAATAAATAAATATTTAATATTAAAATAATTAATAAGTTTATATAAAATTAATGAAGAAAAAAATACATATTTAATAATTAATATAAATTATAAAATAATAAATGAAAATATAAAATAAAATAATATTATTAATAATAAACCATCTATAATAAATATGAAAAGAATTTGAAAATTATATTAACAAAAATAAAAATATAGGAGTTAATATATAAAGAGAGAAATATATATCATAATAATGCTAAAATATCAAATAAATAAATAAATATATATATATATATATAAAAGTTGAGAGAAAATAAATAAAATAATAATAATAATTAAGAAGGAAGTTTTATATATAAATAAGGAGTCATAACATAAAAAATAAATTAATTATAAAAAAAAATAAGTGGAGAGAAAATAAATAAAAAAAAAATAGGAAGGAAGAATGAAAATTAATATATAAATGGTAAGTGATAACAAAAAAAAAATAATGATTAGAAATAAAAAATAAAAATAGAAATTAATTAGGAAATAAAATTAAATTAAGAAAGATAAATATATATATATATTAGGAAAAAAATATATAAAGAAAATAATTAAAATAAATAAATTAAGAAAGAGAAATTACTTAATTTGTGGATAATGTGGAAAGAGCTTATTGTACATCTCAAACATTTTAAATTAAGTCGTCATTATTACATTATTATATATATATATAGTACCCTTATACATATAAGCACTCAATTAGGGGCGGTCCTGAGAATTTTGGTCGGGGCAATAGTACCCTTATACTTAGGGTTGGTCCTGAGAATTCGGGGCCAATGCATAAAAATTTTTTAATTATATAAAATGAGATTTAAATAGTTAATATAATATAATATAATACGGAAATAAGAGATTAAATATTAGATAAAAAAAGTTATATATATATATATATATATATTGTATAATAGATATTTAATATTGAAGGAGAGAAATAAAAGGAAAAGATAAGATTAATTTAAATATTAAAAATGAGGGTCTATAAAGGTGGGACTTTATGCAACTGCATTTGTTACCGGTCTGAAAGCTGTGAAATTACTGTATAAGGGTGTTGTATATATCATTAATTAATATATATATATATATATATATATATATTAAAAGAAAATTTGAATCTTACTTGTATAAGGGTGTATTTTGTGTATTTTTATATTTTATAACAAAGTATTCATAGTATTTTTTTGGGTTTTCAATCATTTATTTAAGGTTTTTTCACCATTTTTTTGTTTTTCCTTAGATTTTTCATCAATTTCTTTTATGGGTTTTTCATATTTTTTTTACGGTATTTACACATAGATGAATGAAATTTGCTTTACTATAAAATAAATAAATAAATAAACTGTCTTTTCAAAAAGACGGTTGAATAACAACATTATACTCTACTACGAATTGTCAAACTGAAATTTGACCAAATTGGTCAATAATTTTTTTATAACTATGTTGCGGCGGTTCATTTCACATGAACGGAGAAAGCTGACCAAGTTAAGTTTGTTATTCTTCAAGCAAAAATTAAAGATATAATCCAAAATATAATCTTCTTATAACCATATTATAAAACAAATAATCATACAAAAAAGAGTAATTTAACAATAAAAAATTGATAATAAGTAATATATTCAAGCCCAGACAGCCAAAATGGACATACAACTTAACCCAAGAACAAGAGAGACATTAGAAGTAAATTGAAGCTTAAAATTACTCCTCATCCTCTGACTCATAAAATCTGCAGCAATAAGATCAACCAATGACATATAAATAAGGATTCCTGCAGATGCAGAATTCAACATCCCTTCTGTTATAAGAGCTGCTGGACTATTCTCTTTATATCTGTTTGATATACCAAATCCCACCACTATTCCAATTGGAGTTGTTAAGGAAAAGAATGTAGCCATTACTAAGGCTGTTCTTGCCTTGAATTTTGCTTGACAAATGCATCCTCCTAAACCCAATCCTTCAAAAAATTGATGAAAACTCAAAGCAACTACAAGTGGCTTTATTGTTTTTGGACTTTCAGATGCACCCAATGAAATTCCAATCACAACAGAGTGTGCAATAATTCCAAACTCCAATACCTGCACCAGTTGTTGTTTAACATTTGATTAGTTACCGGGGCGGAGCCAGGATTTGAAATTTACCCGGGCTAATTTTTATTAAAAAAATCTATCCGGGCTAGTTTTATAGTTTGCTGTCACCAATGCCTTTTAGCGACGGAAAATAAACAATAACAACGTTAATTTACCGTCGTTATTGATAAAATACATACAGCTGTTTAAGGTAAGGCTACCCGGCCGGCCCGGCTTGTACTGGCTCCGCCCTTGGTTAGTAAGGTCAGTTTTTTAGGGTTTAGGGTTTAAGCGATATAACACGATGACGACGAAGAAGATCTGCATTTTCTAGGGTTCCATGAGTGTGGCCATGAGCATGGTCATTAGCGCTGTGAGTATGGACATGAACGTGGCCTTCGTGTTCTTGCATCTCTTCGTCTCCAACCACCTGAATCTTTCCTTCAACTTTCTTCACGTTTGCCCTTTCGTAATACCCAGTAGCGAATGCGTCTATCATCATCGTACCAACGGCCGAAGCCATTGCTATCAGACCTACAAACGGGAATTTCCCCCAAGGTTTCTCTCCCAAGCATGGACTACTGAGGCTTTCGAATGCGTCCGGTAAGACGTGGACGAATCCGGTGGCAAGAATCACGCCGGCGGCAAAGGCTTTTAGTACGAGGAAAAAATCACTTTCTGCCCTTAAAGATGGAATTTTGTGACCTAGGTTGGGGAGTGATACGCCGATTACTCCGGCGACTAGTATAGACGCTAATGCGATTAGTTTAAGCTTGAGAGATTGCTCTCTCTCTCTGTCGTCTGTATCAGATTCACATTCGCATTCTGCATGAAGCGATTTAGGAAGAAGGATGAGAATGATTATAGCATAGAAGATGAATGAAATAGGCTTCAAATTCATCATGATTATGCAATAGATCACTGGTTTTGATTGATTTGTTCTTTTTCTTCTTCTTGTTCTTCATTTAATAAGAAGGCTGTATGAAGATGAGCAGAGAATGTCGACATTCTAGCTATACAAGTTTAAAAAAAAAAAGAAATGACATGACTTATTGACTTTGTAATTATGGACAATTTTTTTAAATGACAACATTATTTGTTTATTATTACTAACCATCAATCAAAAGTAAATGAAATAAAGTGAAAGAAATATCAAATTAATTAATTTTATAATTATACTTTATATGTAATATATAATATAATTTAATAAGAGGCTGATAGATCATCTAGATTTTGATAATAATAATAATAATAATGTCAATATTTTTAAAAACAAAATTCACTTATAAATTTTTATACTTCTTTTATTTATTTTCATACAAATTAAAGGAAATAAATAATAATTTGATATTGAAAAAAAAAATTATAAATACAATGTTGTAGGTTCATTCATGTATGTTTTTAAAGAATTTTGATTAAATTTAAAATATAAATGTATATTAATTCAGTTTATCAAAATGTTTGTATTAATAATGTATTAATAATTCACAATATACTAATTCATTTCTTTTATGTAACAATAAAAAAAAGAGTAAGTATTGATATATTATTTTTGTATGATATTTTCACATATTGATTATTAAAGTTTAGTTTATTAATTTAGTGTTATATTTATACGGTAAAATGTCTAGAAATTTTAATTTTGGTGTTCTTAATTTTTTTTTTTAGTCTCTTTATTAATTTTAACTATATCAATTTTGTTCTCTTAAATTTTATAGTTTTTATTTTAGTGATTAAATTTTATATTCAAATAATGTTTGTGATTTATTAAGTATTACACATAATAAATACAAATCTTATTTTTTTTGTTGGTCAGTGTTTATCAAATTTATTTAGTTTATATTAATATTATTATAAATGTATTTAAAATTTATCTTTTTTTTAACTCTCGAAAAAACTTTTTCCCCATGTAAAGCTCAAAGTTCGGGAAATTTTAACATCGGTTTACGTGTTAGAAATCTTTTAAATTTTAATATTATTTTATAAAAAATTAAATAATTATTGATAGTTTTAAAATTAATTAAAAATAATTAATTTAAATTCAAATATAAATAATATATACAATTTGTTTTTTTTAGAAACTCGTTGTTTAAATTAATTAATTTAAAATATTATTTATTTGAAAACAGAGTCACCGATTGATTTTTTAAAATGTGTACAAACAAATTTTAACCAAAATTTATTTAAGCTCGTAATTTGGTGATACTCGGGAAAGAACTTTCGTGCTCATCCCCGTATCCGTTTTAAAAATGTTCTCTACTTATAAATATGCTTTTTGAAAATTAGTTGTATAACGTTTTCTTTTAACCGATTATTCTTCTAGTCCTAGACATACAAAGATTTTTACGTATTTTAAAAATTATAACAACAGTTATTTAAATGTTGGTATTTGTTACTGATGATGACTAGAGAGAAAAATATTTGAAGGACATTAGTTTAAAAGAAATTAGGGTCGGGGTGTTAAGGTCTCTCGGTCCTATGCTAGAATTCTCGTTCGGGTGCTAAAATTCTCAGTCAGACTCATCGGTCTTAAGTGGAAGTCATCGGTTCTAGGTTCGGGAGTACTCAGTCGGGTGCGAGACTCCTAGGTCATAGGCCTGACTTCTTCAGATGTAAAAATTCTAGGTCGGACATCTCGGTCTTAGATGAAGAACATCGGTCGAACCTCTCTGTCTAGACTTAAATTTATCGGTCGGACCTCTAGTCCTCAAGAACATCAAAATTGCAGGTTTTGCAATTTTGATGGAGTTTTGAATCCTTTGATCCAAGAACTTGGTAGCTTCACAAAACAATCATTAACATTAAAATCATGATCAATTTGTTAAAAACAGTTTATGGCCAAAATCGAGTTTTTTGTTTTAAAGTTGTTTTGAAATGTAAAGAGCTTGTCAATAGCTTCCTTATTCTTCATATACTCGATTGATATCAAAACATGAATATTGGTGGTTTATTTGGACTAATTTAACAACTCAAAATTTTCATTTTTTTTTAATTTTATTTTTATTTTGATCAAACATGATCAAAATATGTGTCCAACTTAATTAAAAACATGTTGAGAAACTTTCTAGGCAGTTGTTATTGAGGATTGGCCTAATAACAAAAAAACCCAACTTTTGGATTTTCTAAATTCAAATTTGAGTTTTTCTTTTTAAGATCAATTGATTGATTCTAACCTAAATAGAAAGGTTGAAAATGATCCTATGATTGATTTTCAATCAGAAAATCCAACAACCAGAGAATATATAAACTTTTGAAAACTTAAATATACAAATTTTAAACTGAAAGTTGGAATTAAAGGGTGATTGGAGACTTACCGTAAGGGAAGTTGGAATGTTTGGATCCAAGTTTTAAGGCCTTACACGAAATTTCAAAAAATTCAGAAGCTTGGAGCTTTAATGGCTGATTTTTGATTTTTTGTGATTCGAGGCTTAAGAGTTGATATCTTGACTTCGGAATTGTTAAGGAAGGCTATTTACAGCCTCCCAAAGTCGGTTAAAGCAACCAAGTGGATCGAATTAGTCTAACACTCAAGATAGTGTTTTGGTTGTTCTTGATCTAACTTGTTCATATAGGTCGTAATTACAATCTTATATGTAGGGGAAATGATCACCATAGTAGCGTGATCATTTCATTTTTCGAATGGAGTCAAACCATCTAGAAACAGCCAAGTTTCATCTTTGAAAAATCAAAGATGGTTGCGGATGTTTATCCTCCTGGCTATCGCGTTGAAGACGACGATCCAAGCAAAATAACGTCGTTCCGGACACTTTTGGTGAACACGGAGCGTTCCGTTAGCGATTCGTTGCGTTTCAGCTAACGGGGCGTTAGTTGATCTTGTGCAGCAAAGACGCGCTTCTTTCGTTGCAGCGGGCGACGCGGCGTGCTTCTAGGCGTTGGATGAAAATCCAACGTCCATCCAAATGTCGCGGTTTCGACTATATTAATCCTTTCGGTTTTCGGTTACACTCGATTATAGATTTAATTTTTATTTTAAAACATTAAGGGTTAATATAAAATTGATTTTTCTTTTACTTTTTTTACTTTAATTTTAAAATTTTAAAATACACAAAATATTTAAAATAAATATGATAAATACTTTTTTCAATTTAGTTTTTTTTTTATATTTTTGAGTTATATAAATATTTTTTGGAATATTTTTCCACATTTTATCTTAAATTATTTTTTTTTTAAATTATTTTGTGATAAAATTAAGGGCAAAATACTTGGATAGCTCCCTTTTAGCTCTCAACATAATTTTTGAAATAAATCGACCTTTCAATTTTTAGAAAGGTCACCAATGACCCTTCCGTCAATTTTTTGGTTAATAATAACGACTTAAGCTTAAAATATTTTTTCATATAAAACAAAGTACCTGGGGGCGGACCTTTAATATATAATTATTAAATCTTCCACCTACTCAATTACTTTTAACCCTCTTTGAAATATATATTATATAAATATTATAGATAAATTAATAATTCGAGATAATATATATAAATAATATATATATTATATAAATTATTTTAAACTTTATTTTTTTTTTATAAATATACATATTGATAAAAATAAATAATATATATATTATTTATATATTATATAAAAGATTTAATAATTATATAAATATAAAAATTAATAATATATATATATATGTAATATTATATATAAACGATTTAATAATTAAAATATAAAAAATAAGAATAAAGATAATATATCAAAATTAATAATATCTTAAATTTAAGCCGTTTGTGTTTAACTAAAAAGTTGAAAGAATGGCATGGTCATTGAAGAAAATCATAAAAACAAGAAAAAATGCCTTTAAAATGGTGAAAATCACAATTGGAAATGGAAGATGGGTACTATTCTGGCATGATCCTTGGCTGGACAATATTTCCATTATATTCAAAGAAGAAATGCAAGGAAACAGAGTTAGAAGAGAATACATCAAGTACTCATTTAGAGACGTATATGAAGGTAGATGTGATTCACTTTTGAGGCGTATTCCAGAAGGTGATAGAATCCTAAACCTAATGAGGCAGAGGCAACTCAATGAAAATAATGATGAAATAAGTTGGAAAACAGAAAGCAATGAGAAGTTTATTACAGGAAAGACATGGGAAATGGTTAGAACAAGAGGACGGGAGGTAGATTGGCATAATGTGGTATGGTCTCCAAAGATTATTCCTCGTCACCAATTTATTCTCTGGCTGGTATACAGGAAAATGTTGACAACAAAAGACAGAATTCGAAAATATATAAACATTCCTGATATCAACTGTGTCCTATGTTCGGGAGTTGAGGAAAGCATAAACCATTTATTTGGGGAATGCTCTTTTGTAATACAAATCTGGAGGATGTATGCTGCAAACATGAACATCATCAACTTTCCAAGAATATGGGAAGAAATCCAAGAGTGGATGAAGAATAAAGCAAAAGGAAGATCCTTCTATGTAATTATGTTGAAATGTTACTTTGGAGCAGTAATCTACAATATCTGGAAAGAAAGAAATTCAAGAACTCACAGTGGAAGAAGTAGAACTGCTGAAAATATTTGGAGAGATATAACTTCATATGGAAATGCACTCATTCAATCCTAGAGAGGAATCGAAAGAAATGAAGAGAATAGAAAGTTTTGTCATATATGGGATATTTCGTTTAAGAAGGTCACAAGTAAAATAAAAGTAAAAACGTTGTAGGCGCTAATTGATTATTGTTATTGTCTGTAATTCAATTATTGTTTCATTGTCAAATCTAGAAATTGTCTAGATCTGATCTTAAACTTTTGTATTTTTTTTCCCTCTTTTGGGTTTTTTTAATGAAATGGCACTAAGCTGTTTTCCAAAAAAAAAAAGTTGAAAGAAGGGTCGTTGATGACCTTTCTAAAAGTTGGAGGGTGATTTGTTTCAAAAATTAATTTGTGGAGTGAGCAATATAAATAATTAAAGAATCGCCTAGGTAATTTGCCTAAAATTAATAGAGATATATAAATTTGTAAGCACTTTTGTATTTTTTATTTTTTAAATGTCAACTAATTTATATATATACTATTCAAATAACACGTCATTTTTTAAATAAATAAATGAATCAATTAACTCACTTTTAATTATTATAGGGTAACTGAAACAAATTATATAAATATATAAATATTAATTAGTTAATATATATATAATATTTTATTATTATATTATTATTTTATTTATATATATCAATAAAAATTTTATTATTTTTATTATTTTTAATAACTCTTATCTCAATGGGTCATACTTTGCTGCTACAAATTTCAGACATATATCCCCAAGATCTAAGGGGACCCTCATTTTATATATTAAGATTTGACTTATACTTGACAACTCATTTTCATTAATAATGTTGTTTATACATTTATACTTGTGGACTTTTTTGCTTTCATATATTATGATGACATTATTAATTTTTCAAATACTGTGATATTATTTATTGAATAATTTTTAAATATTTTTTTTTTATATCTCATTAATTATTTTAATTATATTATATATAAATAACATTTAAAATCCTATACTAAATAATTTATTTTGTTATAATCTTAATTCAAATAAATAACTAAAATAATTAAAAAGAATTTGAATCTAAAGAAGACCTTAAACCGTCTAATATGTTATTCAACCATTAAGAATATGTGAAAACTCTTTTTTTTTTTCTTTACCTAACTTTTAAAATAAAATTAAAGTGTTTAGTTTTTAATTTGTGAAATATAGTTTAGATATTTTATGGAATAGTGAATTGATAGCAATTAAATATGCTCAAATATTTTGTTAAAACGACTTATATAAAATATGTCCAAAATATTAAAATTTTGTAAGTATTATTTTTTATATATTTATTTGAAAATGAATCAAAATAATTTTAATATATTTTAATATTTGTTAAGAATGCTCTAATTAAAATAAAATAAAAAAGTTTTGATCAATTTTAATATTGGTTAAGAATGTTATTATTAAAATAAAAACAGATCAAATAAAACAAGTTCTATTTTTATTTTTTATTTATTTTTAAATGTTAAAAAGACACATGCATGTGACCTTTTTTATTATAGAATTATTGAAATAATTTGTGAATTATTTCAATAATTTTGTTTGATTTGAAAAATAATATATTTAAAAAATATATGATAATAATTTATTTTTTTAAACGTAGAAAGTTAAAAATTTAATATTTTTTATTTTAACAACAAATATTTCTGTGCGATTCAAACGGATAAAAATATAAATAATATAAATTTAATAAAATAATAATAATAATAATAATATGTATTCAATATTTAAAATTCTTAATAAATTACGAATAATATATTAAAATAAAAATTAGAACGTTTATTCCACATTTTATTCACTTCGATAAACAACTTATCTTTTCACATATTTTTTTCAAATGAACATTTCATCTCGTAACCTTATAATTTTATTTTGGTCAATCAAATATTTGATTCATATTTTTTTAATATTTAACATCGTGACCTCACATTTTAGTCAATCAAATATTTGATTCATATTTTTTTAACCGTTTCAGTTGATATCGGTCTACTATCCCTCGGCAAACTACATTCCAATCACACTTGGTTAAAAGGTTGTACTTGTTTTGTTATATTACAAATTCGAAACATACATATAACATTTTTAATTTTATTTTTAACCGTTTTAAGTTTATGGACTGGTCAACCCACAATTAAACCCAAATATCCATTTACTCTCACATATATATCCAAATTAACCACAGCTATCGGCCCCAAAATCCGGACACTTTAAAGATTAAGCATAATTATATATATATATATATATATATATATATATTAATTAGTTAAAAAGTTGAACTTATATTGTTAAAATGTCGAACTTATATTGTTAAAATGTCTCGCCTTCATTAAATTTGGTGTTGAATTTAAAATATATAGTGTTATTATCCTAATTGGTTAAAGGGTTATACTTCTTTTCTTAGGTTACAAGTTCGAAACATACGTATAGTATTTTTTAATTTTATTTTTAACCGTTTTAAGTTTATGGGCGGGTCAACTCACAATCCGACATAAGTATCCATTTACTCTCACATATATATCCAAATTAACCACAGCTCTCAACACGACAGTCCGAACACTTTCAGAATTATGTTTCATTATAATTATATATATATATATTATATATATATATATTTTTTAACTAGCATGGATCCCATTATTTGCATAGGGTTATATAAAAAAAATATTAAGACGGTTGTTATGAGTGACGAGACTCCTCTAGCTCAAATAGCTTATCCTTTAATCTAACTCTTCATCTCAAATTTATCATTTAATCTTGACTTTTCCATCTCAAACTTATAATTTAATCTTGACTCTTCCATCTCAAACAAAGTTTATTCTCTAATCTCAACTTTTCATCTCAAACATATCATTTAATCTCGACTCTTTCATCTTAAATGTATCCTTTAATCTAGGGGTGAGCATATTATGGGTTGACCCAACCCTAACCCAAACCCAAAATATTAATTTGGGTAAGTTAATTTGGGTAGGGTTGAGTTTAATTTGGGTGGGTTAAAATTACCAAAATTATATAAATTTAATTTAATTCTCTCTTATTAATCCAATATAAACTAACCATATTCCAACTTCAATATATTATCTTGATTTTTACTACGTTGATCTTCATTATTATTTAACACGTTTTTGACATGTTTAACACGTTCAACATATTTTTCACACGTTTAACACATTTTTCGCGTTTTTGGCACGTTTAACACGTTTTTGACATGTTTAACACATTTTCACACTTATAATATGTTTTTGACATGTTTAACAGATTTAACACGTTTTCATACTTATAATACGTTTTTGACACGTTTAATACATTTTTCACACGTTTAACATGTTTTCACGTTTTGGGCATGTTTAATACGTTTTTGACATGTTTAACACGTTTTACACGTTTATCACACATTTAACATATTTTTCACGTTTTTGACATGTTTAACACGTTTTTGACGTTTTGACAACTTTAACACGTTTTTAACATATTTAACATATTTTTAGCACATTTTGTTATGTTTAAAATTTTTTTCACGTTTTTGTCACATTTAACACATTTTTAACATTTGAACACGTTTTTGCATATTTAACATGTTTTTTGACATATTTAACACATTTTTGGCACGTTTAACAATTTTTTTGCAAATATAACACGTTTTGGCATGTTTGACACATTTTGACACGTTTAATACATTTTCACATTTTTTATATGTTTAACACATTTTTTACATGTTTAACAAGTTTTTCATATTTTTGACATGTTTAACACGTTTTTTACGTTTTTAGCACGTTTAACACATTATTGATATATTTAACACGTTTTGACACATTTAACACTTTTTTATGTTTTTGGCATGTTTAACATTTTTTGACATGTTTAACACGTTTTGACACATTTAACACGTTTCTTACGTTTTTGGCATGTATAATACGATTTTGCATGTTTAACACGTGTTTGGCACGTTTAAACTTGTCAAAATGTGTTAAAAAATTGTTAAACGTGCCTAAAACGTATTAAACATGCCAAAATATGTTAAACGTGCAAAAAACATGAAAAATATGCCAAAAACATGAAAAATGTGTTAAATGTGTCAAAAACGTGTTAAACATATTAAAAACATGTTAAACGTGCCAAAACATAAAAAACACGTTAAACGTATCAATAATGTGTTAAACGTATCAAAAACGTGAAAAATGTGTTAAACTTATTAAAAATGTGTTAAACATGCCAAAAACGTGAAAAATGTGTTAAACGTGTGCAAATTTTATTAAATGTGTCAAAAACGTGTTAAACGTGTCAAAAATGTGAAAATGTGAAAACGTGAAAAACGTGTCAAAATGTGTTAAACATGTCAAAACGTGTTAGATATGTTAAAAACGTGTTAATCGTGTCAAAAAATGAAAAACGTGTTAAACGTGTCAAAATATGTTAAACGTGCCGAAAACGTGTTAAACAAGTTTAAAATGTGTTAAACATGTTAAAAACGTGTTAAACTGATAAAAATGTGTTAAACATGTTAAAAACGTGTTAAACGGATAAAAAATTGTTAAATGAGTCAAATACATGTTAATGAAAAATAAAAAATTAATTTGGGTTACTCAACCCATATTTATTAATATGAGTTAGGTTATGGGTTGAGTAAATTTAATTTGGGTTGAATATGGATTAGGTAATACGGCTTGGATTTACCCGTTTGTTCACCCTACCTCCATCTATGCTCGAAGATTTCACAATTCGTTTGATTAGTTTTTTCAACCTCTTTTATTCTCGTTTTAATAGAAAAAAAATTGTGACAAGAGATTATTTTGATTGAACATATTCACTTGGAAAGCAACATTCCTACTCTCATCCTAATCACATATAATGTAACTCATACACTACTTTATCAGATACAACATTCTTATAAATTAAAAAAAAAAAAAATTATCATGTAACCACATAGAATAATCTAACCTAACAGGAAAAGAAAATTAGTTTCAAAAAAAAAAAAAAAGATTATTTTTATTATTTATATATATATATATATATATATATATAATTAAAACATTTGTTTCTTAATTAATTTTTACACTCTTATCGTTTTAATATATTTATATATTTATATCGGAAGGGAAATAAATTTTCTTATAAAATGAATGATTATAGAGATAATTTTTTATTTTTTATTTTATAATTTATCTTTTCATTATATATATTCAAATATATAAATAGAGTAAAATAGAATTAAAATATTAGTTTTTATATATTAGAAATAAAAAAAATAATTATATATGATATTTATATAATAAGGTAAATAAAAAATTATATTAATAAGAGAGAAATATGTATATATAAATTAGGTAGAAAATATAATTTATTTTATCTTTTAAATAAGTTATTTATTTATTTATATAGATTAATTAGGAAAGATAATTAATATAGATTATATGAGAGATAAAACTTGATTAATTGTGAGAGTGCACAACTCCAAATTATTTTGTTAAAAGTTATTATATATACTAACAAGATTCACGTGTTGCACACAAATAAAAATATAAATAAAATAATAATAATAATATGTACTAAATATTTAAATTTTTTTAATAAATCATAAATAATATATTAAAATAAAAAATATAACACTCTCATTCCACAATTTATTAATTTCGGTAAAACAATTTATCTTGTCACATATCTCATCATATATTTTTTTCGAATAAACCTCTTATCTCATAACCTTACACTTTCACTTTGTTCAATCAAATATTTGATTCATATTTTTAACATTTAATACTGTGACCTCACATTTTGGTCAATCAAATATTTAATTCATATTTTTTAACCACTTTTAATTGATACCGACCTATTGTTCCTCGACAAACTACATCTCAATCACACTTGGTTAAAGAGTCGTACTTGTTTCGTTAAGTTTCAAGTTCGAAACATACCTATAACATTTTTAATATTATTTTTAACCGTTTTAAATTTATGGGTGGGTTAACCCAAAATCCGACTCAAATATCAATTTACTCTCACATATATATTTAAATTAATCACAGGTTTCGACCCGATAATCCGGACACTTTTAAAATTAAGCATCATTATATATATATATAATAGTTAGTTAAAAAGTTAAACTTATATTATTATAATATCCCGCATTCATTATATTTTTGGTGTTGAATTTTAAATATAAAGTCTTATTAGCCTAGTTGGTTAAAGTGTTAAACTTGTTTTGTTAGTTTGTAAGTTCGAAATATACATATAGAATTTTAAATTTTATTTTTAACCGTTTTAAGTTTATAGACGGGTTAACCCAAAATCTGACCCAAGTATCAATTTACTCTCACATATATATCCAAATTAACCACAACTCTCGACCCGACAATCCGGACACTTTTAAAATTAAGCATCATTATATATATATTAGTTAATTAAAAAGTTGAACTTATGTTGTTAAAATGTCCCGCGTTTATCAAATTTGGTGTTAAATTTAAAATATAAAGTCTTATTAGCCTAGTTGGTTAAAAGGTTGTACTTATTTTGTTAGGTTGCAAGTTCGAAACGTATATATAATATTTATAATTTTATTTTTAACCGTTTTAAATTTATAGGTGGGTCAACCCAAAATCTGACCCAAGTATTCAATTACTCTCACATATATATCATAATAACCACAACTTTCAACCCGACAATCTGAACACTTTTAAAATTAAGCATCATTATATATATATATATATATATATATATATATATTAGTTAGTTAAAAAATTGAACTTATATTGATAAAACTTCTCGCGTTCAAGTAGAATTTAAAATATAAAGTTTTATTAGCCTATTTTGTTAAAAGGTTGTAATCGTTTTGTTAGGTTGCAAGTTCGAAACATACATATAGCATTTTTAATTTTATTTTTAAGAGTTTTAAGTTTATGGACACATGTTTAAATATATTACTTTTAGATGCATGCATGCCCTAGAATTAGATAAATGAATAAGATATAGAATAATATTCTTTTAAATGACCAAATCTGAACTGCCAATGATGAGGTAGTAGCTTTCGAAGTTGGTGCAACTTTTTATTCCTCGACTCTTCTTCTTCCAAAAGCATAATAGAGTAATATTATAGGTGACCTGTAGGGCGGGAAGGTTATATCTTTTTAGGGGTTGGCTTTCGATTCGAGGATTTCCATGGCTAGTCTAGATGTCCCTGCCTTGCTTGGTATGAATGAGGTAAGCTCGATATTTTGGGGAAAACAATTCATAAAATAAATCATTCAACAAAAGTTTAAAGTAGAGACAGTCATGTGATAGACACGTGAGATATAGCGTGAAAGTCATTTCTCATGTGTAATCAAGCTCCAAACCAAAAGATGAATCTCTAAAATGCGTTTGAACACGCAAAATATTTTTTCTTTCTTAATTTCTCGAAATGTAAATTAAGTGGCGACAATAAATAAATCAAAACAAGTCTAAATCGACGTTTTTAAATACACTAGTTAAACCTACCATTTTGGTTCATCATCTCACTCGAGACTCGGGATCTACAGTCTGTGTTTAGCTAGTGTCGACTGAAAACAGCCCAAGACTTGAGAGGATTGTGAGTTATGGGATGCGACTATCGAGTAACGAAAACCCCTTTATAGGAATGGTCAATTTTTGGCGTTAGTAGTAATCATTTACCATCAAATCGCCTCTAAAGTTCTCGAGAGCATATCTTTATGGAGTGTTGTGTGGTGAAAGAGAAGAAAGATGTCTAATATATTACGAGAGGGACATTTGAAGAGTAAGAAAATGACAATACAATAAATAAAGAAGAGAGAGTTAAAATGATGATAAAAACGTAAAAAAAGATAAAACAATGTCATTTTCAATGTGGGACACAATATCGATGTCCCACTTAGGACATCGTTGTCCCGAGAAATTTGATGAAATTGCCCTCATAATAGGCATAATTCTAAAAAAGTTCCACGCTTGATAAACCTTGTAAAAAGGGCATTTTCGCCCTATGAAATGCCGGTCATGACCCCGATAAAACTTTTACCGCTGATGTGCGATCATTACAGATGTGAGAATCGTGTAATGCTCGCACATTATCATACGAGCATTACACGATTCTTGCATCTGTAATGCTCGCACATCATTATGCGCATTACAGATTTTTCGCACATATGTAATGCTTGCATATCAAAGTATATAAATTCTAATTCTAATTTTGACCCTCATTTTAAAACGTTTCAAATTTGATTTCTCCACTCTCCACGACTCCACTCTCCAACGTCTCATTTCAACCCGCACCACTTCAACTGGGAATCGTCCATCTGTCTCGTTTGAACTCATCATCATCGTCTGTCTGTCCTTCTGTTCGTCTTGTCGTTCCATTATTTAAGTCAGTTTAGGGTTTGAGTTTGTGTTTAAGGTTGTGTGATGTTCTTATTCAATGTGGCTTTTATGTATAACTTCAATGTATGCTTATATATTGTTGGATAATCCTTAGTCTTTAGGGTATTTGTAGATTTTAGGGTTTATCTATTTATATTGATGATATATGGTATATGTATCTGCATCAGTTCACTCACGAGCATTGTATATTCACGAGCATTGTATATTCACGAACATAGTATATTATGATGTTTCTTAGCTTATCCAATGTTGTATATTCACGAACATTGTATATTCTAATGCTGCTTAGCTTTTCCAATGTTGTATATTCATTATTATTGTATATTCTGACGTATTTCTAACAACGCCGAATGCAACATGATATAGTTGTTCGTAATCTATATCATTTTGAGTTTCAAAGACAACCTCCCGCTGTTGAAACTTCGGGAATACGTCAGGATAATCAATTGCTGGAACCACTACACTTTCTTGAGTTGGATTTGTTGGGTTTCTAGGTAGTGAATTATCTACTAAAGATACACACAGGGCAGGGCAATGGTGGAGTGATATCGATGTTTCAAGTAAAAAGAAGTTCACATTCATATCTTGTTTGATATCAGTTATATAGGAAAAATTTTCATCCATACCCGAAGTATTATACTTGGTTTGAAGCAATTAATCATATCTAGATTTATCAACATTAGTAGCATAATAGATCATATCAACTAATTCAGCATATGTAGAATTTAAGGGAACATTCAAACCTCTGGTTGACTTTGGAACAAAATGAGTATTACAATCCGTAATTTTTTACTCTCCATCAAGGTAAAGAATTACTTGAGTTGTAATTGAAAACAATTCAACGATTATACGTGTATTGTAATGTTCTGTTATTGCTTCACATAAAATAAATTTACCCATTTAAAAACGAAGAGTCGTGGGTCTTCAGCTATTGAACTTGAACGAACGGAGCTGAGAATATACAATAACCGTAAGTTAGCAATAACCAGAATTTTACACATAAATCCAACATTGGAAAAACTAAGAAACATCAATATATAAGCATACATTTGAGTTATACATAAAATCCATACTGAATAAGAACATTACACAACCTTAAACACATACCCAAACTCTAAACTGACCTAAATAATGGAACGACGAGACGAACTGACGAACTGACGAAGATGAATTCAAACAAGATGGACGGACGGACGATTCCCGGTTAAAGTGGTGCGGGTTGAAATGAGACGTTGGAGAGTGGAGTCGTAGAGAGTGGAGAAATCGAATTTGAAATGTTTTAAAATGATGGTCAAAATTAGAATTAGAATTTATATACTCTGATGTGCGAGCATTACAGATGTGCGAAAAATTTGTAATGCTTGCATGATGATGTGCGAGCATTAAAGATGCGAGAATCGTGTAATGTTCGCATGAAGATGTGCGAGCATTACATAATTCTTGCATTTGTAATGATCACACATTAGCGGTAAAAAAAAATTGGGGGCATGGTCGACATTTCATAGGACGAAAAAGACCCTTTTTACAAGGTTTATCAAGTGTGTGCCTTTTTGGGAATTAGACTTATTATGAGGGCCATTTCATCAAATTCTCCGTTGTCCCACCTAGGACAATAGATCCGAAGAGAGAAGGGGGTTAGAGCTGTCCTAATTGCCTTAACTATCATTAAGAGATAGTTAGTGGAAGGTTTTTTTATTAGGTTTCTTCATAAAAAAAAAAAAATCTATTTGATAAAAATGTAAAAAATAAATATTTTTTTTTCTTATACCAGAATATTAAATAAATGATAAATTAATTTATATAATTAAATAAATGGTAAGTTTAGTATCTTAATAAATAAATAAATTATTAAACATGGTTCGGTTTGGGTTATTCAAATAACTCAAACAAAATCAAACAACACTTCACTCCCCTCTTCTTCATTATATTACTTAATTAATTAAGTAAATACTAAAATACTTTCTATTTTAAAATATTATTTTTTATTTTATTTATATATATTAATACATTTTAAGTCTTTTTATCAAAAATAATTATTATATCTTCAAAATCATCATCAATCATTATTTTTTTTCTCTAGGTTATTTAAATAACCTAATTCAAACAAGGCTTTAGATGAATAAATTAGTATTAGATTTTAAGTAAAAGAAAAGTTTAAAAAAAATATAAAGTGAAACATCAAACCAGCTCTAACTGATAAGTGTTTTCAAGGACACCTAACTGAGCTACTAGTTTCTAAAAGCCCTATATGTATATTTATTTTTCGTTGGGTTAAATACTATATTTGTCAACGATTTTGGTTGAAAGTTTTAAACTTATTCATTAACTAGAATTAAATTATCTATTTATTTAATGTTAGTTGAAGGTCTCAAATTTATATAAATTAAACACATTAAAATTTGATCATGTAGTTACACATTTATTTATATTTGTAAAAGTACTTAGTAAAAAGTTTATAGAACTTTGGGCACTGAGTGATCCATAATCTGGGTTACACCCACAAATATTCCATAAATTGAGTAACTAAAATCTAAATTTTTATATAATTTATGCTCTATATAATTTATGAAACCTCATCATTTATACAAGGCATCAAATATTATCATATAATCTACTTTGGTACTCATATCTCTTCAGACATTGGATACCTTATAATATTAAATATTATGTCATTTCATTGTTTGGGATACCTTATACTAAACTGTTAATATGATCTCATTTCATTGGTTGATTTTTATTAACTTAGATTACAAAATAGTCCAAATTTGTTAAAGCCCAAAAGACAAGATACAACCCTATAAAAGACCAGAATAAATTAGTTACTTTAACTACTCTAACAAATTAATAAAAGAAAATTAAATATATTTATATTTTCTCTATGCAAATGTAATATAATTTCGATGCCAATTTTTGTTCAATGAAAAATCTGTTTTAACAACAAAACAAATATATCACATAAAAAGGTGGAGATTAATCTCATTTAAATGTATGAATTATTATAAATTAATTTAAAAGTTTGTATTATTAAAATTTAGACATTTAACGTAGGAAAGAAACTATTAACCTTATTAACTGTATTAATTTAAAATTCTTTTATTTTATTATTATATTAATCGATTGACTTTTTTTTTTCTTCTAATTATTAATTTTTTAGACTTGTTTTTTATTTTTAATTAAAAACTATGAAAAAACACAATTATAAAAACTAGAAAAATTTCAGTACCATTACATACACGGATAAGAATAAAAATAAAAGAAATTAAATAAATTAAATAAATTATAATAATATTTATTCAATATTTAAAATTAATAAAATAAAAAATATAACACTTTGTCAATCAAATATTTGATTCATATTTTTTAATAATTAGGATCGTGATCTCACACTTTGGTGAATCAAATATTTGATTCATATTTCTTTAACCACTTTCAAATGATACCGGTCTATTATCCCTCGACAAACCACATCTCATTCACACTTGGTTAAAGGTTGTACTTGTTTTGTTATGTTGCAAGTTCGAAACTTACAAAATAGCATTTTTTAATTTATTTTTAATCGTTTTAAGTTTATGGGTGGGTCAACCCATAATCCGACCCAAATATCCATTTACTCTCACATAAATATCCAAATTAACCACAGCTCTCGACCCGGCAATCCGGACACTTTAAAAATTAAGCATCATTATATATAAATATATATATATATATATATATATTAGTTAGTTAAAAATTTAAACTTTTATTGTTAAAATGTCTCGCATTCATCAAATTTGGTGTTGAATCTTAAATAAAAAGTGTTGTTAGCCTAGTTGGTTAAAGGGTTGTACTTGTTTTGTTAGGTTGCAAGTTTGAAACATATAAATAGTATTTTTAATTTCTTTTAACCGTTTTAAATTTAGGGTGGGTCAACCCACAATCCGACCAAAGTATCTATTTACTTTCAAATAAATATCAGAATTAACCACAACTCTCGACCCGGCAATCCGAACACTTTAAAAATTAAGCATCATATTATATATATATATATATATATATATATATATATATATTGATTTAGTTGTAATTTTATATTGGTAGACAATCTTGATATGCCATAAAAAAAAATACATGACAAAATGCATAATCTTATTTTAGCTCAATTTGAATAATTAATATATATATATATATATATATATATTTAAAATAAATTAATTTTTATTAATTCAAAAAAAGTTATATATCAAAATTTAAATTACAAAATAATTAATGTCAACAAAATCAAAACAACTAAATACAAATATATATGTTAAATAATATGACATATTTGCAATAATTAAAATTTTAATGATCTAAATCGAACAATCTTGTAATTTTTTGAGATTACTCCAAAGATTCGTAACGATGAATGATGAAGTAGAACAAGCTGAACAAACAAATCAAACGATGTTGAAAGAATCTCTATCAAATATTCTAAACGACATTAAATTTTTTCCTCGACAATGGTCGGTAAGTAACGCTGAAAAATGTTATGTCAAATTATCTGACCATATATATATATATATATATATATAGATGGTCAAAATATGAAAAACCCGTATATTTGACGACTCTTTATTGAAAAAATGAAAAAAATTTCATATCTGATAACTTTATCTATTTTGTTGTTAAAAAGAGGACGAATATAAACTCGAGAAAGCATTATCAACACAATTGTAGGATATGAGTAACAAATAATTCACCGAAGATTTAAAGAATTATTAAATCACAAAAAATCGGGATAAAAATATGATGCGACTAAATAATATTTCGCATCGACAAAATATAACACTAACTCATAAATTTTTTTTTCATGATATCCTCTAATATTAGAAAAATCATCAAAATTAAGAATGTTTTATTTTTTATTTTTTTATACATACGAGTTTAAATGCTTAAACAAAATAGAGAACCAAAAACTCAATTTTAAAAAATAGAGTAAAGAGAAAAGATTATATATATATAATTACTCTCTTATTATCTTGTTCTCTAGGTTTTAATATAAATATATATATTGCTCTCTAAATTTTAATATAGATATGTTTAACCCATCAAAAACTTTATAATTAAATAGAAGATAAATAAAATTATTTTTTATAATTTATATGTCAAATTAAAATTTTATTAGCTCAATGATGAAATTTTTTTATAATAATTTATAATAATGAGAGAAAAAATAGATTAATTATATATATTTAACATTATTAACACTATATGTAGGAATCATTTTTCCTTGAATTTTTTAGATTGGGCTCTAAAGTCCAGCCCACCACCCAGAAAAACCCTAGATCCACAGTCGTCTATGTATATATTTCTATGCTCCCCATAAATCATCTCTCTTCCGCCCACAAAAACCCTAACTTAGAGAAATGGGTAGAGTTATCAGAGCTCAGAGGAAGGGTGCTGGATCCGTTTTCAAATCACACACCCACCACCGCAAGGGTCCGGCCAAGTTTCGGAGTCTCGATTTCGGTGAACGTAATGGCTACCTAAAAGGTGTAGTCACGGAAATCATCCATGACCCAGGTCGTGGCGCCCCACTCGCCAGAGTCACCTTCCGCCATCCTTTCCGCCACCAACACCAGAAGGAGCTCTTCGTTGCTGCTGAAGGTATGTATACCGGCCAATTCCTCTACTGTGGAAAGAAGGCTTCTCTAGTTGTCGGAAATGTTCTTCCTGTCAGGGCTATTCCTGAGGGAGGCGTTATTTGCAACGTTGAACACCACGTCGGTGATCGAGGTGTGTTTGCTCGTTGTTCTGGTGATTACGCTATTGTGATTAGTCACAATCCTGACGATGATACCTCTAGGTATTGAAATCGAATTCATTTTTTATTGTTTTAATTGCATTGATGTGAATGATCCTAGTATGTTAATCCATTTTAGATTTCAGTTTTATGTTCTCAATATGACAGATCTATGTTTTATTTGCATTGGTATTTTCTGTGATATCTAAATCCCTGCACTAGATTGTTAGTACTGTGTACATTTGATTGTTTTATCAATATATGCAAGTTCTTGTATTTGTATAAAAGAATTAGTCTCTTTTAAGTTTGCTATCAAAGCCTTCATAATCCCAGCTAAAGTTATTATATTTATCTGATTCATGGGAGGCACATATTAATGATGGCAGTTCGCTGATAGCACCTTTTTATTTGATAAGGTGTTTTGATAGTCACTCACCATAAATACTTTTTCAATAATTGTTCTCTATTTTTGAATTTGTTAGGGTTCATACTTCACTTGTAGAAGCTGTTATTTATGTAGTTTATATATTTGACTGTTGAGAATATCACTAATTAACATTTGGAAAAGTTATTTATCTAAAGAAATTACCTTTTCACGAGTGTTAGGATATTATTAGGTTCTTTTAAATTTGTATCTTGGTCTTCATAATCCCAGCTAAAGTTCTTGTGTTTATCTGATTCATGGGAGACCCATATTAATATTGGAAGTTCGCTGATAACACCTCTTTTTATTTTATGAGGTGTTTTAATAGTATCTCTCCATAAATGTATTCTCAATAACTATTTTGTATTTCTGAAACTTTTTCAATGTTGATACAATGTCCTTCATAATCCCAGATAAAAGTCTTTTGTATTTGTCTGATTCATGGGAGGTCAATATTCACTATGGAAGTTCGCTGATAGCACCTTTTACTTTAGTGGGGTGTTTTGAATAGTTCCTTACCATAAATAATAGATTCTCAATTTTTTTTAAAACTTCTCAATCCATTGTTGTTTACTAGTTTGTTAGAATTGGGTGCATTTCAAGTTTTGCTTCAATATGTGCCTTCATAATCCCAGCTAGATTTTGTTTGTATTTATCTGATTCATGGGAGGCCAATATTAACACTGGGAGTTCGCTGTAAACACCTTTTGTTATTTTATAAGGTGTTTTGATAGTATCTCACCATAAATAGATTATCTTAAATCACTCATAGGTTTAAAGACTCTTTAAGTTTCAGTTTATCTGTTTGTTTACCCATTTACTAATATAGCATCATTTGATGTGTGATATGATATGCAGAATTAAGCTTCCATCTGGTATAAAGAAGATTGTCCCAAGTAGCTGCAGGGCTATGATTGGTCAAGTTGCTGGCGGTGGAAGGACAGAAAAGCCGATGTTGAAGGCTGGTAATGCTTATCACAAGTATCGTGTGAAGAGGAACTGCTGGCCTAAGGTTCGTGGTGTGGCTATGAATCCAGTTGAGCATCCTCATGGAGGTGGTAACCACCAGCATATTGGTCATGCTAGTACTGTTCGTCGTGATGCACCACCCGGTCAAAAGGTTGGTCTTATTGCTGCTAGGAGAACTGGTCGTCTTAGAGGCCAGGCTGCTGCAACTGCTGCTAAGGGAGATAAATAGATCTTTTATTATTAATGATATCATCCTTCACATTGTTTGTCTGCTTTTGTTTCAAGTATTTGACTATTATGTCTTGGATTTTTGTGTCAATTTTGTTTCAGCATAAACCTGGATTTAGAATGAATTTGTCTACTTTGTTAATGGATGATACTTTTTATTTTATATATTTGTCAATATCTTCTCATTAAATGTTCATTTCAAAGTTTTCTGTTATTTGTATTTTAATAAATTAGAGCTATTTTGAAAGTTGAATTTATAACTTATTTTAAAATTTTAACTATACTTTAGAGTTAAGAAAATTATGAAATTTCCTTTCGTAAATGAGGGTTTAATACAATATTATATATATTAATATAATTTATAGTTGAATAGAAAGAAAAGATGATTGGGCTGTAAATTATAAATTTAATTTTATATATGTTAGTATATAAATATTATTTTTTGAAAATAATATTTCAATTTTATATATACAAATAATCATTATAATTTATATATATGATATTTTTTATTAAATTATTTACATATACAAATAATTACATAGATTTTTATACTTTATATTCTTTTAAAATAAAATCTTATAAGTTTAGGGTAGATTTTAATTTTGGAGTTTAGAAGCGTTTAGAGTCTTGATGTATACTTAATTTGAGTTTGATTTTGATACTAGATATTTAGTTTAGATGCCCTTCTCCATATTAAACTTGAAATTAAGTTTAAGTTGAAAAAAACATTAGTTATATATTCGTAGGGATAGAAAAAATTACAAATTATAACTAAAAAATTGTATCACAAAATATCAATTTTTTTAATATATCGAATTAAATATAAGATATCAATACCATTGGTAAGGTAATAGGTATATGTATAAATATATGTATAATTACGAGATTTTAAAATTTTCAATATACCGAAATAATATTTAAAAATTATTATGAAATTTTAAATAAGATTTAATGGTAATCAACAAATTAACTAATGTTAGTAAAACATATTTAAAACTCATCTTTTAAGAATTTATTATCTCTCTCTAAACTTTAATTTATTATGTTTCCAAATAGATTAGATTTAATTAAATTATAAAAAAACATTTTAAAAATTAAATTACGTTAATTCAAATTATTATTATTATTATTATTTTATTATTGTCTAATGTAAGATGTATTATCAATTTATAAAAAACTTTCAAATGAGATTGAAGAAGATTACGAATCTGATTATAACTAAATTTAGCTTCTAATATTGGTTAATATGTAAAAATATTTGGATTATTAAAATTAAACTTTTATTTTATTTATATATTAAAAAAAGTATTAAAATAACACATAATTTATCTTCACTTAATTTTATAAATATGATATATATATATATATTATTAAAATTAAACATATTAAATAAGAATAAAATTGAATTAGAAAAACAAAATATGTATTTATTTTAATATTAATAAAATATATTTTATTTTAATTTATAATATTTATTTAAATTATTTAATTGGGACTACATCTAAATTTTTTAATTGATTACTTGTTTAATATATATATATATATATATATATATATATATATATATAAAATTAGTCAAAGATAAAATAAATAAATATACATTATATAAGCATTAAAATAAAATATTTAAAAATAAACTAAATTTTATGAATAAAATTGAATTCTTGTTCTACCACCTAAAATTAAAACTCTTATAATAAAATTGAATATATTATATTTGTAAAATTAAGTAATGTTATAAATAAATAATTCAAATAAATATATATTATAAAAAATATATACAGATAAAATAAAATCCACCTAAATTTGAAATTCCTGTCCTATAATAAAATTAAATTTTAAGTAAAAATAAAAATAAATAATTTAAATAAAATTATATTATATAAAATATATAAAGATAAAATAAATTTATATGAATAAAATAAATTTATAAATAAAAAATAAGTTTTATTAATATATTTTATTTTAACTTTTATGTAATATATTTTTATTTTAATTTATAATATTGGTTTGAATTATTTAATTTAGTATGTTTAATTTTAATTATATATATATATATTATATTTATAAAATTATATAAAGATAAAATATATTAATATTTTGATGTAATATATTTTATTTTATTTTAATATATAATTTTTTAATTATTTAATTAAGCATTATTAATTGGAATTCTATATTTTATATTTATAGAATTAAATAATTATTAAATTTACAAGAAAAATGAGGAAAAAATCCATTCATTTTGTGGTTGTCCTAGATTTTGCAAATGAAATTTTGATTTAGTTATTGTCTTATTTTTGTAAATATTCGTACATATTAAAAAACAATTAAAATTCTTTAAGAACAAAAACTATATATTACAAAGAAAAATAAAATAAAACAAAATATCACAAAAAACATGAAAATAAAAATAAAATGTAATCATATTACCCGGTAATTATCTTGTTAATCCAACAAATAACCACTTTAGCACGTCCGACTCATTGAATCTCAATCTCAACAAGTTGTCCTAACTTTTGTGCGGCTGTTTTTTTAAAAATACTTTAGCTGGAGATCGAGAGATTGATCCGTTGTATTAACTACTCACTGTGTGATTACTCTAGCTCTCTCTAGCTCGCTATCTTTCGAAAACAATCGGCCTCAACTCTCATGCCTCATCTCTCACTTTGCTCCTTGCTATCTGATTGTTTAATCTCTCTCAAGCTTAAATGTGAATTAACTACTCAACTCACTGTGTGATTACTCTGTAATTAATTTATTATTAATTCTGTGTGAAATTTTAGTATTGTAAGTTGAACAGAGATTGTTATTTTCAATAGAGAGTTAACTAGAAATTCAGAAGCATGCAGTTGTTAAGTCCTGTGGTTTCTGACTAGATTTGTGTAGTGTGTTCTATACCGATCAAAGTCTTCTAGTTAATATCTTTACCGTTGAGAAAGAATGAGTGACGTTAGAGTTTTATCTCCGAACATCCATAAAACTCTATGTGTTCTTTACTTTATATTGTTTGCATTTCTTTGTCTGATGCTTCAAATCCAACAAGCTGTTCCGCACTTGAATCCGTTTCAAGAGCTTGTGAAGATTTGCGAAAAATAAAAACAGATTTTAACTTCTAACAGAGTTAAAATTGAATTGAAAGTCATAAGCTGTTAACAATAGTCAGACTCCCGTCTTTATTGTCAACACCGATCCTAACAAAAATTATTGAGTAAAACACAAAGAAAAACATAAATAAAATGTAAAATTAAAGTATTCTAACTAAGGATATAAGAGAAAAACAAAATCGGCCATTGAATTGGCCATTTAAAAAAAAACTTAAAGCTAAAAATGAACAATATGTTTTGATTTGTTTATTTATTTATTTATTTATTTATATATTTTATGATTCTAGGTTTAGGATTTTACTTTATATACTTGTTTATAAATGTGTTATTAACATTATTATAAAGTTTTATTTAATTTGTTATCCATTTGGATCACCAAGATTGTAGTTAGTTAGGATATTGTCGAAATTTAAGAGCAGCGTACTTTGCTGCTGTAGCGTACTTTGTTGCTGTAGCGGCGAATTCCTGACGCTTGTTCTTCAGCCTTTCAGCGCTTCTTCAAGGGTACCGACGCTTTCTAGGCGACACTTGCTCTGCTGCTTCCTTCCGTTTTTATTTATTTATTTATATATATTATTTATTTATTTTCTGCTTTTTAGACTTAGGGTTGTTTGGTTAACTTTTTTATTTTTATTTTCTTAGTTAAAAGTTTGTATCTTGCTTGATTCTAAGTTAGAAATTATTATTTTAAAATTAATTTTTTTAAACTAAAATTAAACCTAGCCATAACTTAGAGATATGATTTTTGTAGACTTATAACTTTTTTCCTTTAAACAAAAAATCATTTTAAAAAAATCAAAACATTTAGAGTCTCTATATAATTCATTTCAATAAAGATTTTTTTTAAATATTCTAGAATTAAGCTAATTAAATTAGGATTAATAATTTACTTAGTTTTGATTCTTTAGGATAACTTTATGTGTGAATTATTTGTTCTTGTTTTTCTTTAAGTTTTGTATTTGTATATTCTTTCTTTGTCTTTCATCTAATGCAAACCATTTGAATGTTAAAATGGAAAAATTCTAAATCGTAAAGCGTAAGGAATTTAAAAATGGTCAAAATTAATTAATAGAGACCTTAGGGACGTTGTGGGACATAGAGTCTAAAAAACCCTTTCCTACACGTACCCATACGCCGAACTCACTCTCTTATTTCTTAATTTTTAAAATTTGGTGGCGATTCTCTAGTCGCGAGGTTAATTAATATTGAAAAAGTTAAAGTAGGCCTATGCCATACTTCCCATTAAAAACTAACAATCTCTTCCAGATTCGACGGGATGGTAAGTTATGGAGTTGTCTACAAAGCCTTGTTTTATAAACTTAAAATTTTCAAACCTCAAAATTAATTCCCCTCATCAAAATATATTTTTTAAAAAGACGTCCCATAGTTTTCAAACTCATCGATCGATAAAATGTTTTAAAAAAAAAAAAAAACCGATCTTAGTTTTCTGGCGACTCTGCTGGGGATATTCGATGTTTAGCTCCACAAGTAATTTTTTGGCCAAGTATTTAAATTTTCTTACGCTTTAATTCATACTCCATGATAACATTACTTGATTATTTGCATAAGGCTTGGAGCTCCAACGTGGACGTGTGTGAGTATACATCGTTGGATGAAGCTCACACATCTATATTTTATGAGCTAGAGGTAGTCAATGTTGATGACACCATCAGCCCAAGCCAATGAGGCTTTTGTGCGATTTTTATGAGTTGAGAAAAAACCTAGGAAAAACCTTAGACTAACCCTCTTTTCTTTTCAAATATCCTCTACTCTTAAAAATGAGGGATTTTAAAATAGCGGTGATGAGAAACGTCCAAATTGAGGATCCCCACTTGCATCGATGGTCTAAGGACTTTCCTTGTTGGAGGACAAGATCTTCTCTTAATCCACGTCAACTTTAGATCAAAAATCCAAAAATCCAATTCTACCAAGCCATTGCCTCATCTCGTCCTGTCGAGCAACAAAGACACGTCACGAAGCCCTTTACTTGACTACTATCTATATGATAAATACATGTATGCATATTGATATATCTAGATGCTCAGTTTATCCATTCAAAGTTTTAAAATTCCATGAAACATGTGTATAATTCCAAAATTTTGAGGCTAAATCTAATAATTGAAGGGAGGAAAATTGAGGAAACCGAGAAAAGATAAAAGAAGAATCTAATTTAACTAGTTTTCTTTGTATCTTTATTACTCAGATTCTAGACGTAAGCATGGTCAAGAAAAGTACCATCGAGGAACATATATATAATTTGAGCATTCAAAGGACACTCGAGGCCATGAGAGCCAAGAAATTAAAAATAGCATCGAAAGATCTCGAGGCATGAAAATGAGACGCAAGACTTGCTCTGATGAACGCCAAGAAAGATGAGCGAGGCATGAGGAAATATTACCCACTCAGAACAACGCGGGAATACATCTCTATTTAAACCTTATCATTCTTGAGATCAAAGCTAGTAATGATAGGATGAGGGGTGCTTGTTTTCATTTGATGTCTTGTGTTTGTGGCTTTATCCAAAACACTTAGGATTTTATTAAAATAAATCATTCCCATGTTACTCATCTTTTCTAAATGCTATATATTGCGAATGGGTAAATTGAACATTTATTGCGTATTAGGGATTATGCGCATACGAGCTACGCATTGCTTGTTTTTATTTGATAAAGGGTTCAAACTCACTTCATTCTCTTGAATGCAGCATATTCATATTCATCATCATTCGCAACGACTAACCCACCAAGAAGGTTCAATGAGTCGGTTCGTCTAAGGCTAGACGATCTTCATGATACGCTGATACAACTGGGGCAACATTTTAAAGACCTCACAATAGAAATCGAAACTTATGCAACAATTGAATCCCCCAGACCGAAGAACCTGCAACAAGAAAGAGAAAGGGAATGTATGGCGTTCATGGACGGTTGGAAAGCTGCAGAAAGGTCTATTCAAAATAAGAGTCAGGCGAGCACGTCAAACCCAAGGACGAGACTTTTAATCGATAAAAGTTTAAATGTGTTAGAAAAATTAAGATAGTTAATTTTCTTTCGGTTTAAATAACTTAATCAAATTTCTTAATTACATTTGCAGGAACAGCTTCAACCGAATCGGCTGAATCCACTAAATCGGCCAAACCATAATGCTCAACTTAATCTATCCTCTCGGATTAAACAAAATCGACCAAAGCATATGTTGAAGATAAGTCGGATCGGCTCAAACTCATGCCCGACAAGAAGTACTAAACCGAAAAATTCTGGCTGGCTTAAAACATCGAAGATCATATGGCCAATGGGAAAATTATTCAAAATAATAAATAATCTGAAAATGACGTAACGAAAATATCTCGGGAATATGCAAAGAAGGATCTGTTATAAAGCATGCGGCAAATCTAATGATTACAGATCTTACCCAAGTTTACAAGCAACCTTCACGGTGCAGGCGGCTACCCTCATGCATGACCGCCACATGTACAAAAAACAAAGCTACCTACTCTAACCCGCTCGGCTAACCAATCAACAGATGAGAGAGAAATATGATCGTTGTCACATTTCCCATATAAAAGGGAGCCAAAGGCATTGAAGAAACAACAACGCGCGAGCAATAATTCCAGCATTCACCTGATCAAACCTGAAAAGCATCTGAGTTCATACAGTCTTCTTGATCAAAAGTAAAACAGTTGTAAACGTTAAATATTCTGTGAAAAAGTGTATTACAATACTGTGTGAGTATTGTAAAATGTGTATCGAGCAATAAATAAGACTCAATAATATTGTGGTGTGTAATATTCTATTAGGGTGTGTTTGATAGCCCTAGACTTGGCATTATTGGAATTGGAGGGTCCAATTCCAATTCTTATGTTTGTTAGACACTTTAATATTAAGAATTGAAATTGGAATTAGAATTCCAATGGAATTCAATATAGTGTAATTTGATAGTTCTCAATTCCTATCTTTTTAGGTCGGAATTATAATTCCAAATTAACACGTTTTTCATTATTTTGTCATGTTTAACACGTTTTTCACACATTAAACACGTTTTACACACGTTTTTTACACGTTTAACATATTTTCATATTTTGGCATGTTTAACACGTTTTTGGCACGTTTAACACGTTTTTGGCACGTTTAACACGTTTTGACACATTTAACACGTTTTTCACGTTCTTGACACGTCTAACACGTTTTTGACACATTTAACATGATTTTCACGTTTTTAACACGTTTAACACGTTTAACACGTTTTTGTCACGTTTAACACGTTTTGACACATTTAACACGTTTTTCACGTCCTTGACACATTTAACACGTTTTGACACATTTAACACGTTTTTCACGTCTTTGACATGTTTAACACGTTTTTGACACGTTTAACATGATTTTCACGTTTTTAACACGTTTAACACGTTTTTGACACGTTTGACACGTTTTTTTAATGTTTTGGCACATTTTGCACGTTTTGGCACGTTTAACAAGTTTTTCACATATTTAACACGTTTTGACGCGTTTAACACGTTTTTACGTTTTTGACACATTTAACACATTTTTTTTACGTTTTTGACATGTTTAACGCGTTTTCACGTTTTTGACACATTTAACACGTTTTTGACACGTTTAACACGTTTTCACGTTTTTGGCACATTTAACACATTTTTTTACGTTTTTGACACGTTTACCACATTTTTGACACGTTTAACACATTTTGGCATGTTTAACACGTTTTCACGTTTTTGACACGTTTTCACGTTTTTGACACATTTAACACATTTTTTTACGTTTTTGACACGTTTAACATGTTTTCACGTTTTTAACACATTTAACACTTTTTTTACGTTTTTGACACGTTTACCACATTTTTGACACGTTTAACACGTTTTTCACGTTTTGGCATGTTTAACACGTTTTTCACATATTTAGAACGTTTAACACGTTTTTGACACGTTTTCATATTTTTAACACGTTTAAAACGTTTTTAACACGTTGTTGACACGTTTCACATGTTTTTTTACGTTTTTGACATGTTTGACACATTTAACACGTTTAACACGTTTAACACGTTTAACACGTGAAAAACGTATATAACGTATAAAACGTGTAAAACGTGAAAAATATGTTAAAACATGTGAAAACGTGAAAACGTGAAAAATGTGTGAAAAACGTGAAAAACGTGTTAAAACGTGTAAAAAATGTGAAAACGTTTGAAAACGTGAAAAACGTGTTAAAACGTGTGAAAAACGTGAAAAACGTGTAAAACGTGTAAAACGTGAAAAACATGTTAAAACATGTGAAAAACGTGTGAATAATGTGTGAAAAATGTGAAAACTTATTAAAACGTGTAAAAAATGTGAAAACGTGTGATAATATGTAAAAAACGTGAAAAACGTGTTAAAACGTGTGCAAACGTGTGCAAACGTGTTAAAACGTGTGAAAAACGTGAAAAACGTGTGAAAACGTGTTAAAACGTGAAAAACGTGTGAAAATGTGAAAAAATGTCAAAAACGTATTAAACGTGCCAAAACGTGAAAACATATTTTAAAAGTTAACATTTTGAACCGATATTTTATTTTACAAACATTGGAATTAGAATTGAATTACAATTCTATCATTTTCCCAAACATAGGAATTGGAATTGAATTACAATTCTATCATTTTTCCAAACATAGGAATTGAATTTTAATTCAATTCCAATTCTGCAGAAAGGTCTATTCAAAATAAGAGTCAGGCGAGCACGTCAAACCCAAGGACGAGACTTTTAATCGATAAAAGTTTAAATGTGTTAGAAAAATTAAGATAGTTAATTTTCTTTCGGTTTAAATAACTTTATCAAATTTCTTAATTACATTTGCAGGAACAGCTTCAACCGAATCGGCTGAATCCACTAAATCGGCCAAACCATAATGCTCAACTTAATCTATCCTCTCGGATTAAACAAAATCGACCAAAGCATATGTTGAAGATAAGTCGGATCGGCTCAAACTCATGCCCGACAAGAAGTACTAAACCGAAAAATTCTGGATGGCTTAAAACATCGAAGATCATAAGGCCAATGGGAAAATTATTCAAAATAACAAATAATCTGAAAATGACGTAACGAAAATATCTCGGGAATATGCAAAGAAGGATCTGTTATAAAGCATGCGGCAAATCTAATGATTACAGATCTTACCCAAGTTTACAAGCAACCTTCACGGTGCAGGCGGCTACCCTCATGCATGACCGCCACATGTACAAAAAGCAAAGCTACCTACTCTAACCGGCCCGGCTAACCAATCAACAGATGAGAGAGAAATATGATCGTTGTCATATTTCCCATATAAAAGGGAGCCAAAGGCATTGAAGAAACAACAACGCGCGAGCAATCATTCCAGCATTCACCTAATCAAACCTGAAAAGCATCTGAGTTCATACAGTCTTCTTGATCAAAAGTAAAACAGTTGTAAACGTTAAATATTCTGTGAAAAAGTGTATTACAATACTGTGTGAGTATTGTAAAATGTGTATCGAGCAATAAATAAGACTCAATAATATTGTGGTGTGTAATATTCTATTAGTGAATATCCTTCTCACTGTTTGAGAAGAAAGGGTGACGTGTGAGAGTTTACTCCGAACATCCATAAAATTCTGTCTCGTGTTCTTCATTATTTTCCAGCTATACTATCAACCTAACCGAATCATTAATCACTCCAACCGAACCGAATTATCACCTTATTAACCCAACCGAATTTCCTCAGTCTAACCGATTTCTCTACTCTACCTTCTCTAACCGAATTGTGTGTGTTGCTTCAAGTTGAAACAGACACTTCTGCCATTGAACTCGGTTCAAGAGTTTGACAATTTGCACTACCATAGAAGAAGGCGGACTAGGAATACAAAGTTATGTTGAATGGAACAAAGCCCTCACCATCAAGAGCTTATGGGAGTTGGAGCAAAAAGTGGACTCCTTATGGGTCAAATGGGTGCATACAAGATTTATGAAAGAAGAGCAGAGTATCTAGACACGAAACATCAATGAGAGAATGGCATGGTCATTGAAGAAAAATCATAAAAACAAGAAAAAATGCCTTTCAAATGGTGAAAACCACAATTGGAAATGGAAGAGGGGTACTATTCTGGCATGATCCTTGGCTGGATAATATTCCCATTATATTCAAAGAAGAAATGCAAGGAAACAGAGTTAGAAGAGAATACATCAAGTACTCATTTAGAGACGTCTATGAAGGTAAATGTGATTCACTTTTGAGTCGTATTCCAGAAGGTGATAGAATCCTAAACCTAATGAGGCAGAAGCAACTTAATGATGAAATATGCTGGAAAATAGAAAGCAATGAGAAGTTTATTACAGAAAAGGCATGGGAAATGGTTAGAACAAGAGGACAGGAGGTAGATTGGCATAATGTGGTATGGTCTCAAAAGATTATTCCTCATCACCAATTTATTCTCTGGCTGGTATACAGGAAAAGGTTGACAACAAAAGACAGAATTCGAAAATACATAAACATTCCTGATATCAACTGTGTTCTATGTTCGGGAGTTGAGGAAAACATAAACCATTTATTTGGGGAATGCTCTTTTGTAATACAAATCTGGAGGATGTATGCTGCAAACATGAACATCATCAACTTTCTAAGAATATGGAAAGAAATCCAAGAGTGGATGAAGAATAAAGCAAAAGGAAGATCCTTCTATGTAAGTATGTTGAAATGCTATTTTGGTGCAGTAATCTACAATATCTGGAAAGAAAGAAATTCAAGAACTCACAGTGGAAGAAGTAGAACCGCTGAAGATATTTGGAGAGATATAACTTCAGATGGAAATGCACTCATTCAATCCTGAAGAGGAATCGAAAAGAATGAAGAGAATAGAAAGCTCTACCAGATATGGAATATTTCGTTTGAGAAGGTCACAAGTAGAATAAAAGTAAAAATGCTATAGGCTCTAATTGATTATTGTTATTGTCTGTAATTCAATTATTGTTTCATTGTCAAATCTAGAAATTGTGTAGATTTGATCTTAAACTTTTGTATTTTTTTCCCTCTTTTGAGTTTTTTTTAATGAAATGGTACTAAGCTGTTTTCCCCCCCAAAAAATAAACGGTTCTAATCTCTAACCGGATTAGTGCCAATTGGTATTTCACTTAATTAATTTTTTAATATATAATAATTATATAATGTTTATTTATATTATTTTTTTCTAACTAAATTTATTTTAAAAAAATATTAAATATTTTTTGTGTTTTATATTTATATATATTTTATATTCCGTAAAGTAATATATATATATATATATTTAAGAGAGAAAAAAAATAATTAAAAAGAAGAAATAATTGATGACATCATATATATATATATATATATATATATATATATATATATATATATATATATATATATATATATATATATATATATATATATATATATATATATATATATATATATATATATATAATTGAGAGAGAGAGGGGGTAAAAAAGAGGAGAGAATTGATGATATCATTATATATATATATATATATATTTTTTTTTTTGTTTTTTAAATAATTATTTTTCAAATTATCTATAATAAATTTATCAACTAAATTATTTAAATTATTAATTAAATATCATATTGTAATTACTTTCTTTGTAAAAAAATGAAATATAAAATGTTATATTAATTATTTAATATAAAATAATAATATATATTGATTAAAAGTTTAAGTTTATAATATTCTAGGATTGTCTAAATAATCAAGATTTACTAAATATTTACAACTCAATATGTAATATTTTTCATTTAATTAATTTTTCAAAATATAATAATTTTATAATATTTATTTATATTATTTTTTTCCTAACTAAATATATTTTTAAAAATATATATATATAATAAAAGAAAAAAATAATTAAAAAAGAGTAGTTAAGAAAGAAAAGATATAATTGATGACATCATTATATATATATATTTTAAGAAAAAAAAAGAGAGAATTGATGACATCATTTTCTATATATATATATATATATATTGTTTTTAAATAATAATTTTTTCATGATTTAAAATAACTTTATCAATTAAACTCTATAAATTATTAATTAAATATCATATTGCAAATACTGTCTTTGTAAAAAAATATATATATAAAATGTTATATTAATTATTTAACATAAAATAATAATAAATATATTGATTAAAAAATTTTAAGTTTATAATATTTTAGGATTGTCTAAATAATCAATCAAGATCTTCTAAATATTTAAAAAGTCAATGTTAATTATGTCATCTCTATGTAATATTTTCAATTTTATTATTACGAAGAAGATTACTACAATCTTCTTACGTTCTATATAAGTGTGTGAGGAATTAGAGATATTGGTAAAGAGAGAGAGATTGATGGAAGCTAAAGATACAGTCATGTTGAATATTGTGATGTTTCCATGGCTGGCTCACGGTCACGTCTCTCCATTCTTAGAGCTAGCCAAACGGATTGGAAAAAGAAACCTTACAATTCATCTATGTTCTACAAAGGTCATTCTTGACTCTATTAAGAAAAGAGTAAATCAAATCGACCATCCCTTCCTCCATTTCATAGAACTACAACTTCCATATCCTCCCGAGCTTCCTCCACACCACCATACAACCAATGGACTCCCTCTCCACCTCAACTATACACTCATGAAAGCCCTTGACAATTCAAGTCCCGCATTCTCTACCATACTCCAACAAATCAAGCCAGATCTAGTTATATATGATCTCCAGCAGCCATGGGTTCCAGAACTTACCGCTTCTCTCTCCATTCCTGCTGTTATGTTCCACATCACCAGTGTTGCCACACTTTGTCATGGCCTACACTCGACGATCAAACAAGGGGTCGAATTCCCATTCCCGGAACTGAATCCTCAAGACTCATATTGGGTCAAAAAATATGTTCAGGAAATGAAATCCGCAGAAACTAATGATAAAGAAAGGGTGTCTAACCTTTTCTCATACTTGAGATCTTCAGAAATAGTCTTATCAAAGACTTTCGGGGAGATTGATGAAAGATACGTGGACTATACGTCATCGATCTTAGGGAAAAGAGTCATTTCCACAGGCCCGTTGGTTAAAGATGGTGCAGAAGGTGACGCAATAAGTGAAAGCGGCAAACATGTAATGGAGTGGTTGGATAAGAAAGAGAAAGGGTCCACGGTCCTGGTGTCGTTCGGATCCGAATGCTACCTGTCAAAAGAAGAGAGAGAAGAGATGGCATACGGATTGGAACAAAGCACTGTAAATTTCATATGGGTAATTCAGTTTCCATTTGAGGAAAGGATTAGTGTTGAAGAATCTGTTCCTGAAGGTTTTCTTAAAAGGGTCGGTGAAAGAGGGCTAGTGGTTGACAAATGGGTTCCTCAAGCAAGGATCTTAGCACATGAAAACACTGGAGGTTTTATAACCCATTGCGGTTGGAGTTCGGTAACTGAGGCAATAGGATTTGGGGTACCAATCATTGCTATGCCTGTGCAATACGACCAGCCGATCAATGTTAGGTTAGTCGTGAACGCTGGCGTTGGGTTGGAGGTCTTTAGAACTGAGGATGAAGGGTTCAATAGAACAGAGATAGCACGAGTGACTAGAGAAATTGTATTGGAGGATAAAGGGGAGGAGATAAGAAAGAAAGTAAGATATCTGAAAGAGAAATTTATTAAGGAAGGGGATGATCGAGAGATAGATCTACTTGTTAAGGAATTGATTGGAATTTGTAGGAAACGCAACTGATCTTGATAATGTTGTTGTGTTTGGGTAGATGATAATAAATGATCACAACTGATTAAGAGAATATTTTAAGGTTGTTTCAAAATATTTTAGTTTGAATAAATTGATTTGGCAATATTTGAATGTCAAACTGTTAAAATAGGCTTCTAGTATTGAAGTGATTAGTCTTTATTTGAATTATCTAAAAGTTAGTGATTAATTAATTTATAACTATATTTATCAATGTTATAAAATGAGGTTAAAAAATAAGACAAGGCATTATTTTAAAAGTTTATAAAAATCAACTAAATTATTGTGGATGGAATTAAACAGAAATAAGTTATTATCTGATTTTCATCGTAATTAAAAAAAAGTTAAATGTCCTTGATACATTTCTTCCTCGTTAAATTTAAATAAATTAAGAAATTTATATATCTTTTTGCGACAACTTCCCGTAGTAATAAATAGACAATCTTCGTTGTAAATCAGGTCAAATCTATAAAGCTATCGATTGGATATGAACAAAATGAAATAACAACGAAGATCCTAAACATACTTGTTTGTCTCAAAATTTCAAATTCAGATTGAAATGTATTTGAGTCATCTATTTGACTGTGTGCTTCAACTAGAGATAAGCTCGCAATCTACATGAGAAGAATATTTTAACAAATCAATCATTTTGAGTGAAGAATCGTAATGTAGTTGTAGAACACAATAACTCATATCCTCATGGTAATGAGTTCGAGTGTGGTTATAATACATTTAAACATAAGTTCATTTGAAGATAAATACCTTATTTTGGTTAGAAATTCTTTGTTTCAACTTGTGATTGTCATAATTCTTAAATTGTTGCATTGGGAATTCATAAATATACATTTTTATAATTTTAAAAAATCTGAAATTTTCTTATTTCATTCAAGGCATTTTCAAATCTTAGGGAGGCTAACTCTAGTGATAGAAAAAAAAAAAACAAATTTCATTTTTAAACAAAAAGACCCATATGTCATGGGGACATTAAAACTAATGAAAAAAACGAAAACATTGAATCCATATTAGGAGCATTTTTATAAAAATAATAAAAATTCCATCATACTTGAATGCGTGAAAATAATCATTTTAGATGAAACAATAAGAATATTTGAGTGATCGGCTTATTTTTCAATCCCTTAGAAATATGTTGTGAGTTATCTTTTAACACAAGCTCTACCCCTTCCCTAACAAAATAATTTTATAGTTGTCTTGCATGTAGGAATTGTATGATCTAACTTGGAAGTATCGTCTTGAATTTGACTTGTTTGAATTTAGTATGATGTTGACTTTACTTCGTCCAAATAAAGGGTATCGCCCCAAATAATACTCATCTAGAGTTATTATAGTGTTAACGTTAATTCGCCAAATTCAGAGATCATCCTAAATATTACTCGTTTGAGTAGTATGATATTCACTTTACTTCACCCAATTCAAGGGTATCGTCCCAAATAGTACTCGCCTAAAGTTGCTATGATGTTAACTTTAATTCTCCCAATTATTTAGAGGTAAAATCCAAATTAGTACTCGTTTGGAATAACTATGGTGTTGACATTACTTTGTGAAATATAAATGTTGTCCCGAGTAGTACTCTTCTGGAGTGACTATGGTCTGAATTTACTTTGCCCAATGCAAGAGTATCGTCCTGTATAGTACTCGTCTAGAATTACTATGGTGTTGACGTTAATTCTCCCAATTCAAATGTATCATCCTGAATAGTAGTCGTTTGGAGCTACTATGGTGTTCTAATGATATTTCTAATCTAAAACATTATCTTAAGTAGTCCTTGTTAAGGAGTGACTAATAGATTCACTATATTTTTATTTTTAGAAATGTCCAGATATACATATTAGTAGTTGATCGAATCCCTTAGAGATGAATCAAGTCCACCAAGATCGGACCGCTGATTGAATCTGATAGGTGAAGGGATGTTACACAAGTCTCCCAAGAGATTCATCATGTTTGCTTTATTGTTTTATCATTTAAAATAAATGAGTTCGAAAGAAAGTATAAATTTGAAAGTTCGAATGTAGTGCCTATTTCTCAAGCTTGAAAATACATTTTATTGAAACAAATTGAGAGATATTGAGAGAAATCAAGAATTCTCACTATTTTTTAGATTCATAGACCCATTTCGATTTAGTGGGATCTTTCACACGTTTTTTCCCACCAAGATCGAGTGCTTTCTTAAAATTTTGTCAAAGTGGACATTTTATAAATTCTCATTTTCACTCCCCGGTTTTATATATATATTAATAAATCTCGATTTTATTGTACAGATTATTAAATAAATAAATTATTTTGGAGACATCGCTCAGTCAATCGGACTCCCCAAATAATTAATTTTGGAATAAAAAATAAAAAATAAAAAATAAGATAATAATTAGGATAAATTTGAATAATTAATTTATTTTATTTAACTTTCATTGTTATTAAATAAATGATTATTTTTAGAGACATTGTTGTGCCGATCACTTTGTAAATAATTAATTTTGAACTAAATAAACCAAAATATATAAAAATGAGTGATAAGTTAATATATAAATGAATTTAAATGAATTTATTTGTGATTATTATGATATTATTTGTTTTCCTAAATATTTTAGGAAAAGAGAAAGAAAAAAATAGTTATAAAAAAGTGATCGGAAAAGTGTTGGATCGGTGATGGCTCTAGTAAGACCACCAACGGAACAATGATAGAGCACACTAGACCATGTCATGTAGGATTGTCAACAAAGCCCAGACCAAGGCCACGATGTGCGCCTAGGCAGAACTCGACCGCGTGTTTGGGCCTATGCAAGTCGCTGACTGTAGAGCCGACCCTGATAATTGGGGGCTCAATGTAAATTTAAATTTTGTGGCCCCTAATTTTTTTTAATTAATAATTATAAATTTTATAATTAATATTTATATATAATATAGAATTAGTAATATATTATAATACGGAAAGAGATAAAAAAAGTTATATATATTGTATAATATATATTTAATAAAAAAAGAGAAAAAAGAAAAAAAGTAAGGTTAATAATATAATATATATATATATATAATTAATAATACTATTATATGAAAAATTGGGGGCCTATAAAGGTGGGGTCCCCTATACAACTGTATAGGTTGCTTTACCTTAAGGTCGGTCCGGTCTGGCTGACTAGCGTCCTAATGCAATTTTCAAATTGCTTGGGCTTATTCTACGTTTCTTGGTGGATCTTCAACGATTCTTCTGACTATCTATCGCGGTAGCCTCCAACTCTCCCAATAATTTCCTAGAATGTGTTTTTCTCCCTCTATTCTATACATAATTTAACTCTCAAAAATACTATGTCACTATCGGATGTGAAGAATCCAATTTAGCTAGCAATATTTAAAAAAGGATAACCATGGACTCTCTATTTAATTCAAAATTTTGTAGTTCTACTCTTAAGTATATTTTTTATAATGATTTTTTTTCTATTTCTAATCGTTTTGTGAGCCCAATTTCATTTAATCTATATATTGAAAATTTTAAATTATGTATGCGTTTGATGATTGAATTGAAACATTTCATATTGGAGTAATTCTAAAACTTTATGTATTCATGTTGTAACGGAACGCGTTAGATGATGTAAGCAATAAAGAACAACACAAATTTAACATGGTTCACCAAGATAAATTGGCTACGTACACCAGAAAGAGAGTTAAAACGTAAAAAACGTATCAAAAACGTACCAAAAACGTGTTAAATTTGTCAAAAAAGTGAAAAACGTGTTAAATATGTGAAAAAATGAAAACATATTAAACGTGCCAGAAACGTGTTTAACGTGTCATAAACGTGTTAAACGTGCCTAAACGTGTTAAACGTGCCTAAACGTGTTAAGCGTGTTAAAACGTGTCAAAACGTGTGAAATGAATTAAAACGTGTTATATACAAGCGAGTCAAAACATGTTAAATGAATAAAATATTTGTTAAATGAGTTAAAAACGTGTTGAATAAGTAAAAAAAAATGGAATTATAATTCCGACATAAAAAGATTGGAATCGAGAACTATAAAATTGCACACTATATTGAATTCCATTGAAATTCTAATTCCAATTCTTAATATTAAAGTATTTACCAAATATAAGAACTGAAATTGGACCCTCCAATTCCAATTCCAATGCCAATTCTAGGGTTACCAAACACACCTTTAGGCTTGTTTAGTTTCCTCTTACACCAAACAATTTTTGTTAATGGATTGGAGCCTCTAAATGATTTTAAGAAATATCTCAAAACATACAAGATGGTCAAAAATATTATTTTTCAAAATTTTAGGACTTGTTTGGAAAATGGTCTATCTTCAGAAATTCATATCTTGAATTCTACAAGTCTAAAATTATGAACTTTTAACCATAGGTCTACCCCCATAAATTAAAGGAATAGGGCTACCCCATAAATTAGACAAAAGTTAGGATACTCACAAGAGTAAAAGAGTTCTAAACTCAAAATACATGTATAACAATCCTCTCAAACAATCAATGGTCAATTACGTACGAGTAAAGACTATTGTAAACCCTTTCCTAATGTGTAATTAAGTACAAAACCCTTAAAATAAATATGTGATTTTCTTTCATTTAGTTTCTTTGTAAAGTAAACTAAAGTGACGACTCTCAAAGTCAATTAGCTTATTACGTCTAAGTACATACTACTCTAAAATCTATTCGGGCCAAATGAAAAAGTCCATGTTATTGAACTCTATTTCGGTTCATCATCTCTAAGACATGACAACTTCCAAAAGAATAGTCTTCATATACTTTTTTTGAGATCCTAGAGAAATATAAGGATTCTATAACAGAACCTTCGTAGAAAAGATTTTTCTTAAAATACATATCTGAGGTTGTGTCTATCATTAAAGTCCATCGTTGCATCCCCTCCGCGGGCGGAGCACCAGAAATGATAAGTAAGACACGAGATCGACCAATTTTCGGATTGTACGAACCAACCTTAAAGACAGAGCATTCGAATAAAAAAACCGGACAGATCCTTTCAAAGAGATTAAATATTTTATTCTTAAAAATATCTGGACAAAATAAAATGCGTACAAATATCAATATTAAATATTTCTTTAATTTATCTTATTTGTTTAGTATTTTATTTATTTATTTGTAAAAGAGTCCATAATTTAATTAATTTTGATTCCTATTTTATACAGCATTGTTTCTAAACTAATCATTTATTTTAACATCGTGTAATGAGTCCATATATGAATTAGTAGAAAATTAGTTTGTTGGCCTGAATTTTTAGAAGTTTTAAATTCTGGTGTAAAGAATGAGTGTCACAAAATACACTTTTGGACAAAGTTTGGATAAACGATTGAGTGTAGAGAAAATGCATGTCCAAGCTTGACGATAAACACGAATTTGTACACTAGATTTATAAATTTTCTTGGACATTTTTTTTATAAAAATAGTGATAATAGATAGAAGTTTCAAACCTACGTACTGCCAAATGAGAGTCACGTGAATTTCTCGCTTGGTAGGATTATTTAGTCACGTGAATTCTTTTCACTTGAAATGCTCGATATATATTATTTGCTACATTGGATTTTCTCTATATATGTTTATTTTGGCGTGTGTAGTTCCAAAGTGATATTTGTTTCACCTTAGAACTCATTTAATGTCTCGTCTTTGTTGGATTTAATCAATACATACTTCTTTTGATGTGTGTAAATCAAATACATGGCCTTGAGATGATGGAAATGCACCACAACGGTAAATAACAAATGCGGAATTTATCCTTCGTTTGTAACACTTTCCCAAACTGTTTAAACCTGTGAGGAAGATAACAAATAGGTATGCACAAATGCAATCAACACAGCCCCTAAATCAGTGAGTAATACACCAAGCAAGCACGCACACAAACAACACAAAATTTTAGCGTCGAAAACCCCTCAATGGGTAAAAACCACGGGACACCTAGTGCCGCTTAAAATCCACTATCACCAGCAAGAGAGTAATACAAAAGTCTTCTCTAGACAATACTAGAGGCATAAAATTCATAATACCCTTGGAAACATGCACATCAAGGATATAGAAACAATCAAAGAACAAGAAAGGAAGAATATCACCAAAAACAACTCCTACTGTTCCGGCAACGAAACCCCGATCTCTAGACCTCAGATTCCGATCTCCAACGTCCAGAATGTTGGCCCAGAAGTTGTGAAGCTGCTGTCCAAAAATTAGGACGATCCAACGGTGCAAACTCCAGCAATCATCAAAACACTAAGGCTGTTAAACTTGAAGTTTTCCTCTCCTTTCTTTCTTGATTTTCTCTCTCTTTCTTTTGCTCTTATTTCTTGCAAAAGAAGATTTCTCCCCTTTTATATTACTCCCAAATAAGTGAATCAAGTGGGGGCCTAAATGGACCGATTTGCTGGGCTTTTCCTCATTGACCAAGGAAAACAAAAACCCAACAAATCTCCTCCTTTTCCCTACTATGAGGAAGATTTCGCCATCCCGGCGATCGAACAACACACCTTCAACTTTTCCCTTGCCAATGCCTTTGTCAACATATCGGAACCATTATCATCAGTGTGAACTTTATCAAGTTCAAACAACCCATCTTCAAAAGATTCTCTAATCCAATGATACCGCACATCAATATGTTTCGTTCGCTCATGAAACATGAAATTCTTAGCAAGGTGTATTGCACTTTGATTATCACAAAGAACCACGTAGCGCTGTTGCTTGAAGCCAAGCTCCTGCAGAAATCTTTTCAATCACAATAGTTCTTTGCAAGCTTCCGTTGCTGCCATATACTCAGCCTCTATTGTCGATAAGGCCACACACTTTTGCAATCTTGATTGCCAAGAAACAGCTCCCCCTGCAAATGTCATCAAATATCCAGAAGTGGATTTCATGTTATCCTTATTTCCAGCCATATCAGAATCTGTGTATCCCATAAGCACCAACTTTTCATTTCCAAATGTGATACCCAGTTTGGAAGTACCGCGCAAATATTTGAGAATCCATTTAACTGCTTCCCAATGCTTCCTACCAGGATTTGACAGAAACCGACTAACAACACCAACTGCATGAGCTATATCCGGCCTTGTACATACCATAGCATACATCAAGCTACCGACCGCTGAGGCATATGGAACCTTATCCATATCTTCAATGTCCTCCTTTGAAGTAGGACAATCTTTACCTGTTAGCTTAAAGTTGGTAATAAGAGGAGAACTAACCACTTTAGCTTTGTCCATGTTGAACCTGCAAAGAACCTTCTCAATGTATCGCTCTTGTGACATATGCAACTTCTTGGCAACTCTATCTCGAGTGATCCGTACCCCAAGAATCTGTTTCACTGGCCCCAAGTCTTTCATTGCAAAAGACTTGCTCAACTGCTGTTTCAACTTAGCAATTCTTCCTGCATTCTTGCCAACGATAAGCATGTCATCAACATAAAGCAATAAAATGATGAAATCATCATCACCAAACCTCTGAAAGAAAACACAATGATCTGAAGTAGTCTTTCGGTAGCTTTGCTCCCCCATAACAGACTCAAACTTCTTATACCACTGTCTCTGTGCCTGCTTCAGCCCATATAGACTTTTCTGAAGTCCACACACATAGTCTTCTTTACCTTCTACCTTAAACCCTTCAGGCTGCTCCATATAGATTTCTTTATCCAATTCAACGTGAAGGAAAGCAGTCTTGACATCCATCTGCTCAACCTCAAGATCAAGACTGACCGCTAAACCGAGATCCACCCGAATAGAACCCATCTTCACAACCGGAGAGAAAATCTCATCGAAATCAATACCTTTTTTCTGGCTGAATCCTTTGACCACCAATCTAGCTTTGTATCTGGGTTGTGAGGTGAACTCATCAGTCTTCACCTTATAAACCCACTTGTTCTTCAATGCTCTCTTGTCTTTAAGCAACTTCACCAACTCATAAGTATTGTTCTTATACAAGGAATCCATCTCATCTTGCATAACTTCAGCCCATTCTTTCTTGTGCTCATCTTCAATAGCTTCTGCATAACATTCAGGCTCCCCCTCATCAGTGAGAAGAACATACTCATTTGCAGAATAACGTACAGAAGGATGACGATCTCTCGTAGATCGTCTGAGTGGAACACATGGTGGCATGTCTGGAACTGGTAACTCTGGATGAACAACTTCATCTACATTTTGCTCTTGAGCATCAACATCATCAGCACCATGGTCATCAATAGGAACATCATCTCCAACCTGTGTGTCAATATGTTGTAGAGGAACTGGACCCAAATCAATAAGATCATCACTATGTCGAGGAATTGTCTCTGTCTTCTCAACATCCTTCAAAATCTAATCTTCAATAAACACAACATCCCGGCTTCGAACAAGCTTCTTCTGAACTGGATCATAAAGCCTATATCCAAACTCATCATCGCCATAGCCGAGGAACGCGCAAAGCTTAGACTTCACATCAAGCTTTGACCTTTCATCTTTTGGAATATGCACAAATGCCTTGCATCCAAAGACTCGCAAGTGACTGTAAGAAACATCTTTGCCGCTCCAAACCTTGTTAGGAACATCAAACTGCAAAGGAACACAAGGGGTTAGATTAATAACATGCACCGCCGTGTTCAACGCTTCACCCCAAAAAGAACGCGGCAACCCTGAATGTGAAAGCAAACATCTGACTCTCTCAACCAGTGTTCTGTTCATCCGCTCTGCTAAGCCATTCAACTGTGGTGTCTTTGGAGGAGTCTTTTGATGCCGAATACCATGCTCTCTACAGTAAGCATCAAATGGCCCAATGTATTCACCTCCATTGTCTGTCCGAATACACTTGAGCTTTTTTCCAGTCTCTCTCTCAACTGAGGCATGAAACTGCTTAAACACATCTAAAAGTTGATCTTTAGACTTCAAAGTATAAAGCCATACCTTCTGAGAGTGATCATCAATGAATGTGACAAAATATGAGCAACCACCAAGTGTTTTTGTCTTCATAGGACCACAAACATCGGAGTGAACAAGATCAAGTATGTTCTCTCTTCTGTAGGGAGGATGACTCTTGAAGGAAACTCTGTTTTGTTTACCTGCAAGACAATGAGAACACCTCTTCAGCTGGACATCATTTACACCTGATAACACTTCCTTCTTTGACAATAAAGCCATGCATTTTTCACTCATATGACCAAGTCTCTTATGCCATATCTCAGTCATGTCAGCATTCTCCACAACATTAACAATGCTCTTAGAGATATTCGGTTGTACCACATACAACTTTGAGCACCTTTTACCTCTTGCCACGATCAAAGAACCACGAGTGAGTTTCCACAAACCATTACCAAAGTAGTTGTTGTACCCATCATCATCAAGTAAACTTGTAGAAATCAAATTTAATCTCATATCTGGGACATGTTTTACATTTTGTAAAACCAAATCCATCCCAGTATCAAATTTCAAACAGACTTCTCCAATGCCAACAACCTTTGATAGCCCACTATTACCCATCTTGACATCCCCAAAATCACCTGGAGTGTAAGATGAATAAAAATCTCTTCGTGATGTAACATGACACGAAGCTCCACTTTTAATAACCCAACTCGCCTCATCATGTGCAAAGTTCACCAAATTATCATCACAACAAACAAAGAAATCATTAGTGATAGTATTCACTTCAACCTTGTCACTGCCATCGTCATCTTTCCTTTGATTGTTGTTTTGGTTGTTGTAGTTTTTCTTCTTGTTCTCTTTCTTTGTCTGTCTGCAGAACTTTACTGTGTGCCCCTTTTTACCACAATAGTAACACTCAATATTAACATACTTCCCTTTACCGGAGCTGCTAGTACCACGCTGATTTCCTTTGTTACTCGGACTTCTACTCTGACTTCTCCCCCGCTTTTCAAAGACCAAGACATCTGATTGTGAAGAGGAACCCTGTGACTTTCTTCTCATCTCTTCATTCATAACACCGCCCTTAGCCAATTCCATGGTGATAATACCATCCGGTGCAGAGTTGGACAAGGATGCCCTAAAAGTCTCCCAAGAATCCGATAATGTACCAAGTAGCCATAGACCTTGAATCTCATCATCAAACTTGATACCCATTCCTGAAAGCTGATTCACAATGCCCTGAAACGCATTTAAGTGATCTGTAACAGGAGTGTCATCTTTGTACTGTAACTGATCAATTGCTTAATCAAGAACAGTTTATTGTTCCCAGTCTTCCGAGCATACAACTGTTCAAGCTTGTTCCACAAAGTACGAGCATGTGTCTCCCCAATAATATGATTCAGCACATTATCCTCCACCCATTTCCGAATATATCCACAAACCTGTCTATGCAAAATAGTCTATTCTGCATCAGTTTTATTCTCAGGTTTATCAGTATCTAAAACAGGTAAGTAATAATCTTTCACATATAGGAGATCTTCTATTTTTGCCTTCCAAACATGATAAATAGAACCATTTAAATTAATCATCCTACTTGTATTAGTTTCCATCGTTCAAACAGTTCAATTCACAAATAAGCAACCAAGGCTCTGATACCACTTTGATGGAAATGCACCACAACGGTAAACAACAAATGCAGAATTTATCCTTCGTTTGTAACACTTTCCCAAACTGTTTAAACCTGTGAGGAAGATAAAAAATAGGTATGCACAAATGCAATCAACACAGCCCCTAAATCAGTGAGTAATACACCAAGCAAGCACGCACACAAACAACACAAAATTTTAGCGTGGAAAACCCCTCAATGGGTAAAAACCACGGGACACCTAGTGCCGCTTAAAATCCACTATCACCAGCAAGAGAATAATACAAAAGTCTTCTATAGACAATACTAGAGGCATACAAATTCATAATACCCTTGGAAACATGCACATCAAGGATATAGAAATAATCAAAGAACAAGAAAGGAAGAATATCACCAAAAACAACTCCTACTGTTCCGGCAACGAAACCCCGACCTCCAGACCTCAGATTCCGATCTCCACCGTCCAGAATGTTGGCCCAGAAGTTGTGAAGCTGCTGTCCAAAAATTATGACGATCCAACGGTGCAAACTCCGGCAATCATCAAAACACTAAGGCTGTTAAACTTGAAGTTTTCCCCTCTTTTCTTTCTTGATTTTCTCTCTCTTTCTTTTGCTCTTATTTCTTGCAAAAGAAGATTTCTCCCCTTTTATATTACTCCCAAATAAGTGAATCAAACGGGGGCCCAAATGGACCTATTTACTGGGCTTTTCTTCATTGACCAAGGAAAACAAAAACCCAACATGAGACCCATTTAACTTCTTTCCCCTTTGATATGTTGGATTCTCTCAATAGAGAGTTCTTTTTACATGTGTGTCCAAGACAAGATTCATCTTTCCTTAGAACTCATTTAACACATTTTCTTTCATTACGTTTGATTCACTCAACGTAGTGTGAGCTCCACGTGTGTAACTCCAATGCAAGATTCGTCTTGCCTCAGAACTCATCTAACGTCTTGCCCTTTTTACTGTGTTGGATTTGATCATCAATTATTTATTTTAACTTGTGTGGCTCTAAGACAGGATTTGACTTGCCTCAAAACTCTTTTAACGTCTTTTTTTACTACATTGGATTCGCTCAATGTATTGTCGGCTCTGCGTTTGTGGCTTAAATACCGGATTATCCTTGCTTTGGAACTCATTTAACGTCTCGTCTTTTTAATGTATTGGATTTTCTTAACAAAAACTACTTGTGACATGTGTGGCTCTAAGACATGATTCACCTTGCCTTGAAACTCATTTAACGCATTTTATTACACTATGTTGGATTCGCTCAACGTAGTGTCGAATCCATGTATATGTCTCTAAAGTAGGATTCTCCTTGCCTTAAAACTCATTTAATGACTCTCCCTTTTATTCTGTTAGATTTTCTCAATACAGACTTCTTTTAACTTGTGTCTCCAAGACATGATTCCTTTACCTTAGAACTCATTTAACGTATTTTCTTTCACTACGTTGAATTTGCTCAATGTAGTGTCAACTGTACGTATGTGCCTTCAATGTAGGATTCGATTTGACTCGTAACTCATGTAACGTCTCTCCCTTTGATTGTGTAGGATTTGTTCAACACATACTTCTTTTAGACATGCGTGGCTACAAAGTGGAATTCTTCTCACTTTGGAACTCATTTAACGTCTTCTCTTTCACTAAGTTAGATTTGCTCAACCTAGTATAAATTTCATGTGTGTGGCTCCATGGTGAGATTTAGTTCATTTTGGAACTCATTTAATGTCTCGCTCTTTTATTGTGATGGATTAGCTCAACACAAACTTAAATTCGACGTGTTGCTCCAGAGTTGAATTTGTCTCACTTTGGACCTCATTTAACGTCTTTTTTTTTAAACTAAATATGCATTGTGTCTCTGGAAATTGTCTATTGTTTTGTTTTCATTTCTATTTCAATTAAAAAAAACCCATAGTATTGACATATGGGTTTTATTGTTGTTTTTATAACATTCCTGGTGAACTTTATTTTGAAAACATCCTTAGCATTGACTTATAGTTTTTGTTTTTTATTTTGAAGATATCCAAAGCTTTGGCTTACAAATAGTTTAGACTTATGAATCTTTTTTTAAGACGTTCCTAGCATTGGATTAGGAATTTTGTTTTCTTGAAGAGGTCCCTAAGATTGTCTTAGGGGCTGTTTTTTTTTACATCCATAATCTTTGACATAGAGATTTTATTTTGAAAACATTATTAGCATTGGCTTAAGGATCTATTTTATTTGTTCTTATTTAAAATGTCTTTAGTGTTGACATAAGAGTTTTGTTTATTATTTTTTAGAACATTCGAAGTTTTGACTTAGAGATTTATTTTTTTAAAATGCCCCTAGTGTTGACATAGTTGTTTTGTTTATGTTTAGAATATTCATATCTTTGACTTAGGGGTTCTTTTTTAAAATTCCCTTGGTGTTGACGCATGTGTTTCATTTATTTTTAGAACATCCCTACCTTTGTCTTAGGGGTTCCCTTTTTTACTATGACCTAATGTTGAAGTAGGGGTTTTTAATGTTTTTGTTTTTACAATCGAGAGATGGAATAAAATTTTGACCTCTTTTTTTTAAGCATCTATTTATTTTAGATTCAAGACGTATTGATACTTTAGTCTTGAATATTGTTTATAAATCATCTCAAAAGGAAATCAATTTTTTTTTATAAAATTAATAAATCATGGGTATAATCTTGTGTATGAATGCTTATCTTGAATTTTAACTCCTCAAAAAGGTTTGATCAAGCATCAATATTTTGATGTTCTAACTCAAGCTTTCACTTCGGCCATTACATTTTCAAATGTTTACTTCATCTTAGAAATTTTTTTTGGAGAGATTCTTATAACTTTTGGCTTCAAGGAAAGAATTTCATTAACTCGTAATGTATCTCATAAAATCCATACGTATGAGTTCTTGATTTCAGCAATCACTCAAGTGTTAATTTCATTATCTCACCACAATGAGTTTTCTTTTAACGATTGTGGTGTATCTGGAAAACTCAATATAATTATGCCCTTGCCTTTTAAGGAAATTATGACTGTGGTCAAGATAGAAAATTACTTGATTTCAATGCCTCAACTAAACATGGAAGCTTTTTTAATAATATCTCCCGGGTGTATCTAACAGAATAGCTACAACTAAATTATTGTCTTTTGAGAAATCAAGACGAAAATCTAGGTGAACTTTTGTACACGTTTGAATTCGCTCCCTCTACCCCACGTACCAAAAGAACATGTGTTTCTTTGTTACGCAAGATATTCTCCCTCTTTATCTTAAGCGTCTACCAATTTTAAAAGTCCACATAACGTCTTGTAATTTAGGGCATGAAGGATCTAGTCTTAAAATAGATATATCCATTCGAACGCTCCGTCTTTAAGAGCGTTTTGTATAACCTAAGTTGGTTGGTCCCATACCTTACCTATCATTTCAAGTTCTCCAACCATGGAGAGGACGCATCGAAGGACTTAAAAGGTAAACACGAGCCGTGCACTTTTTAGAAAAAAGTTTGTTCTATAAATCTATTCTATAGAACCACGTGGCTTACCTTCCTCTTGAATCTCACAAAAAGTAGATAAGAGAACTATCCATATAGGATGTTGTCCTATATGTTTGAAATGAGGAACCAAAGTGGAGTTCTATATCATAATCTTTTTATGCTTGACCCATACAGGTTCCAGATTAGTACGTGTCATAACATAATAATCCGGTTGACTTTAAGAGTCACTACTTTAGTTTACTCCACAAAGAAACTAAAGAAAGAAAATAGAGTATTCATGGATTAAAGGTCCGTCATTTGATTATGCTTCAGGAAATGGTCAAATAGTTATGTCCTATGCGCCTAACCCGTGGGATAGTGTCTACTACGATGTAGTTGGCCATTGTTTGTGAAGGTACGTTACACAATTGCATTATGAGTTCAGAATTATTTTGTATGTGAATGCCCTAACCGTGTCTCTAATCCAGAAGGAGTATTCCTAGGTCTTGATTAGATTCCAATGAAGGTTGGCACCAAGCCATTACAATTCTTGAATGTCCATTTATCATTTCTTAAGTCTATTTAAGAGAATATCTTAAGCTTAGTCTAAAGGTGATTTTGGACTCTCGTTTGATATTCATAGACTTAAAGATGATGAAATGTTTCCTCGAATGCGCTCCTTGGGCACACATGTGAGCCACAATGTGAACTCTCGCATTTGCTAATTTTACTTGAATGTTTGCTTGTTGGTAGACTGTGAATCCTTGCACATAAAGGACTTCACTAGTTCACAGGAATATGAATTAAAGAAACAAAAGGGTGAACTTGGTCCCCCTGAAGGTATGCAACAACTAAAATCTCGAATTTCTCAAAAGAGTTGGAAAATCTCAAGAGTTCTTGTGCATGTCGAACATATTTTTAGGAAAACTTTGCTCTCTATTACAAAAAAAATCGGGGTTACAAGACACCCAATACGACTCCAAAAAAAGGAGCTTTTTCATAAAATGTTCTGAAAATTATAAAAAAAGGAGGTCAAAAATATTTTTATGAACCTACTACGGAAATTTCATAATTTTACGGGCTATGGAGCTCTAAACATTAGCTTTCTAATTTAAGCCGTTTTTCAATTAGGCCCCAAAAATTATAGAAAAATATTATTTTGTTTGAAAATAATATTTCAAACCATACCTGAATTTTTGGAATTTTTATAAAACGTGTGAAGGCTCCAATTGGAAGAACAAACTTGTTTTGAATAAAAAGAATCCAAACAAGCTCTAAATAATTTCACAAAGTTGGAAATTGAAATTTTACATCCAAATTTAGATGAATATAAAGTTGGAAGGCTGAATTGGACGTTAAAAAAAGTCTAAGGGTCAAATAAAATCGAATTCTCAGAAAATAATTCGATTTTGGAAGTTTGGGGTTAAAATTGGTCAAAATTGAAAGTTCATGGGCCTAATTAATTATTATTTAAGAATTAATTATGGATTTTAACTTTTCAGAAAAATTTAAAATTAAGAAAAGTTAGTGTCTCTTCGAACATCCCCTAGAACTTTAGGAATTTGAAAATTCCAAAAGCTGAAAAACTGAAGAGTCGTTCTTCATCTTCCACCTCCGCCTACCTCGACGATTCCCAAGGTCACACTAGAAGATTCTCCGACAACAGACAAAGGCCTCATTTGATCTTTGAGTTATTTGGATAAAACCCAAGTTTTATCCCAAACCCCAACAAATCCCATCACAACTCAAATCAATCATTTTATTAATTAAAATACCAAAACTACCCTTTAATTAAAATTAATATTATTTTTATTAATTACCTTAAATAAAAATTAAAACCCCATATAAATCTAACTATAACATATCATATTATTTATCATAACATTTAAATTTTAAATAATTCAAATAAATAAATATACTAAAAAATAAAATTTATATATTTATCTAACAAATAGAAATTAATTTATAAAAATATATTATCTAAATTAAATATTTATAAACAAATTTATTCTAACTTTATTTTTTATATAAACTAACTATAAACCATAATTTTAAATAAATATATTAATTAATTTAAGTTCATATTTTTTCAATTTAATAAAATAAAAAATATTAGAATGTAATTTTAAAAACAAATATTACAACTCTAACAATCTTATATAAACACATCTATTATCAAAATTTTATTTGTATTGATATAATACATGACATTCAAATAAAAAAAATAATGAAAATAAAATCTTAAACAACCCATATATAATTATCATTTATTCATGTCTAATACAATCATTCACTTTTTTAGAAAGCTCATCTCGAAATTGATCCATTTCATTATGAGATAAAACATTAGGCGACAATAAAATATCATCGTCTACTAGTACTTCAATGTCATCGTTGGGGTTATCATCCACTATGACTTCTATATTATTCTTCCGAACAAAATTATGTAAACCTGAAGTTGCTTGAATTATTTGAAGTTGATTCTTAAGATTAAATCCACGTAATGATTTTCCGTTTGAGATAATTCGCCACTTATTTTTCCAAATTCCGATTGTCCTCTCTATGGTTGATCTGAGCGAAGAGTGTTGCATATTGAACATCTCTTTTCTCGTAGAAGGAAGTACTCCTCCGCAATGATGAGGATGGTAATTTGTTCGAGGATATGGGGCTAAATACCCTATTTGATTTGAATACCCAGAATCAACCAGATAATATTTTCCTGTAACAAATTAATAATTAGTTATAGTATTATTTACAATAAACCTGATATGTGTTTAATTAACGTACCCGGGAGTGGATGTGGAAAAAGATATTGAGGAGTATGTCGTGCTATATCAAGCACCGTTGAGTCGTGCATTGATCCTTCTACACCAGACACAAAATAAGTGAACATGAGATCATGGTTACATATTGCTATTACGTTAGTGGTTGTGTGCCCCGATCGTCCACGCCAACAATACAAATTTTCTGCTTTAGGATACACTTCCACGTGAGTACCATCTATAGCACCAATGCAATTCTGCCATGACAACATAAATTAGATAATTTCTTACATAAGACAACACATATAAAATTAAAAAAATAAATTGAAACCTTAAATATTTGACGTAATGGTGTTGTTGTAAACTTTGGATGTATAATATTTTGATCAATCGGTTGTATCTCAGCAATACTTAGTCGATGAAGGGAGTTTAGTACCATTGAAACGTATCGAGATACTGTTTGTTTAGAGTGACCAAATGTTATTCCCACACAAGACATACTATGACCATGTGCTAAATATTGTAAGGTCATCACCACTTGTTCCTCAACTCGAATTGAAGATCGTAAGATAGGCAACCCATACACTTGTACAAGTTGTTCTATAAGCAGTCTAAGACAATGAGTCTCCATTCTAATCATGTTTAGACATTTCTCATTGTCAGACATTATCACTTGTACAAGTTCTATACCTCGAGTAGAAGGATCCTTCATTGGGCGTGTTAATGAATAATTGAACGTGTCTCCCAATATCTCTATCAATAATGTTAAGAAAGATAGATCATATTCGTCTAACTCTGGTGGTAAATTAGAATGATCCATTTTTTTCCTGCAATGTAATGAAAATATAAAAATTAAACTATATAATTATAAAATACATTCATAGATTAACATATAATAATAATAATATATTAATTATAAAGGTGACACATAATTAAACAAAGTACTTAAATACCTTAAAAAAACTCATACATAATTAATACGATAGTGGTTAAATAACAAATACAACAGATCAATAATCCGGTGGTGGTAGGTAAGGATAGTATGGTGGAAAATTAAGGTCACAGGGTTGATGACTTGGGAGATCTTTACTCATTGTTCCTGGACGAATATGCTTATTTTCATCAACTATGAACCGAAGATAGTCTAATTGTTCTTCTTGATCATCAATTGCCAAGAAACTAACTATTAGATCTAAAAGGGCACTAAAAACATTCACTCCAACCCTGTAGAGCTCTGATCTACTACTAATTTTCTGTACTTTAAGCATTGTGTCTATACACTTCTTTATAGAAGGTTGAGACCCCACCGATGGATTTACAGAACCGTGTGCAAACTTCATACTATCATTCGTGTGTTCATATGGTTCCAATATATTCATGTAGTCAGATTTTCTTTGTGCTTATCTTTCTATTGAAATAACATAGAAATTACTTTTTTACAAGGAGATAACCATGCGTTCTTTTTTTTTGGGTGCATTGGATGAACTTGCTTTTCGTTTGCTCCCTGAACTGTCATAATTAGACTCCGTACATTGGCTCTAGTTACCAACAAGTGGGTCATGAAAACCTTCATCAATGGTTTTATAAGAATCGCCAGACCCCTCGTCTATATTTAATGCATGTTCCATATTTTCACCAGTAGTAACACGATGAGCCTCAAAATTTTTTTCCAACAAGTCATAATCTGCTATTTGTTTGTTTTTTAATTGTAATAGCCCTTTCTAATTCTAAAAAAATATTCCAATAAAATTAGAATCCAATAAAAAAATTATTGTGGATTGACTTTCTAATTTCAATTGAAATATTATTACCTTATGTTCTGCCCACCATTCGTCTGAGGCCGTAATATCTTTTGTGTCATTGTTAAATCCATTTCCAGTTGATTTTCTAGCCCGGCGTATCAAGTTCCACAATTTTTTTTATTCTTGAAGTGGTTTTTGAATTGTTCATTTGTGTGATAAATTCGAAATCTCTCCCAAAATCTTTCAGCCAACATTTCACATGTGGGTTCCGAAGCCCTCCTTCTACAAGTTTTTTATTCTCTTTTTCAATGACTAATAGTTCAAGAAAGTAGGTTGCTCTTTCGGGACATGCTTCCCACTTCGCAGTATTTGGAGCAATACCTTGCCACTTTGACAAACTCATTTTCCTAACTGAAGGGAAGTTATTATTATAAAATCCAGCAGGTAATATTATCTTCATATACTATCATATCTATTGTACCATATATACATCATTTATATAACTTAAATATTCTACCAAATAAATACACCGATACAATAGATACATGTATTATTCTTTTCTATAACTTAAATATTCTACCAAAACAATACAATAGATATATGTATTATTCTTTTCTATAACTTAAATATTCTACCAAAACAATACACAGATTCATATTTTTTTATAAATTACTTCATTCACAGTAATTCACAGACAACAGTATAATTATATATAATAATGATAATTATAATTTCAATTATTATTATTATTTTTTAATTAGTTCATTCACAAGCAGTAATTAATATATGTTTAAACAAAAAATCTCTTTTAACGGAAATCTTACTGATCAACATACAAAATGAAATGAAAAGCAATACTAATCGGCATACAAAATGAAAAGTAGCACTAATCAGTATATGTTCAAACTAAAAATCTCTTTATTCAAAGAACGGTACTAAACCGCATTCGAAATGAAATGTAATACTAATCAGTATACAAAATGAAAAGCATATGAGAACAGAACATAAGACTAACCTGGAGTTGCATCCGTTCACCTGGAATTAGGATGCGACAAAGATCTTAGATTTTTTTTAAATGAGTTATTTCCAGGTAACTACAAAGTATCAATGATCAAGTTTATATAGGGTTGATGAATGATAAAAATTGATCATGAAGGATGAGAACAAATCTTACCTGCTTCATATTCGCTGAAAATATTCGCTGAAAATATTCACTGATTTCTGATCAGATTCCTGATAAAGGTTGAGTTGAAGGAACTGATCAGGTTGAGTTGAAGGAACTGATCGGTTGAGTTGAAGGAACTGATCGGTTGAGTTGAAGGAACTTATCGGTTGAGTGAGTGGAAAGATCAGAGGAGAAAGGAAGATCAAATGGGTTAGAAGAGAATCTGAATCATATCTGATAATTGATAATGAGATCAAATGGAATCAGTGGAACTGATAATTGATTTGGGTTAGAGAGAATCTGAATTATCTGACATTTGATAATGTATCAGTTGAAATGAGATTTGAGAAGAGAGGAGAGGATAAGATAAGATAGAAATAAATAAATAATTAGAAGGGCAAAACTGGAAGAAAAAAAAACTTAGATTTTTACCTAATTTGGTCAAACATGGGTTTTTTAGAAGAAACCCAAACATTATCCTGATAACTTAAAGATCAAACGAGGCCAAAGACAGCCGCAGTTTCCAAGGAATCTTATTTGTTCTTATCTCCATGTTGTTTGTCCCATCGTTGCTAGAATCTGAAGTCAAAGACCATAACGTACTATGTTCTTCCAATTTGAAACATCATCCTCTCTTGTAGAATTCTGTGTTGGCTCCGATGCTTCTCTAGAAGTTAGGAATTCAATGCAATGGAGGTTCGTCGAAGTAATTAATACCTTAGATAGATATTATGAAGCGCGAATAAAGAGAATGGAGGAATCCGAAAGTTTTTCCCCTACGGATCTGAAACAGAAATAGACGACAATTATCATTTGTACTTTGTTCATCGATGATGAGACACCTTCTCAAACAGCACATGAGAAATCCTAATCATCTATAGCTCTGAACGCACCAACGTCGCCTTGAGGAATCGCTTGAAAACATTACCGAAGAATTGGTCGGCAATTCTTTTCTGGTGACAAAAATATGATGTTTTCGGCGAAGAAGGAATCTAGATACGAGGTTAGTCTCGACCTAGCCTCTTCTTAAGTCTACACTAAATTACCAAGAACTCTACCAACTAAATTTAACCAACAATTTATCCAAGCATTCATCAATTGACAAACTGAAATATAATTAGTAAATCAAGATGAATCCAACTCAGCGTCGACATCCTGCATTATTTACAATGTCATTAGGCTAGAGAAGACCTACCTGAAGTAAAGAAATAAAGAAGCAATCAATATAACTTGAACTCGCTAGAATCTTCAAAGACTCGTCGGAATCGCCTTAATTCATGTTCTTCTTTTTATATCTTCTTTCCAAGTCTCTCTCTAATCTCTCAAGTATGTATTCTAAGCAAATGAATGTTGATGGTCGTAACTACCTTGCCCCAATAGTGGAAAACTCTTTAAATATCAATGGGCAAACTCTTTAAATACCTCTTCTCTAGTTTGAATCGACTTAAATTCCTATATAACCACGCTTGGGATAATTTTTCTTGTGTAGGTAATTTGTCACTCTAATTTTCAAGCCCTTGCTCCGACCAAATAGTTAAGTGTAGACCGAGTTCCGGATTTTTGAAGTTAGGCCTATTCTAGTTTCAGTTTTCTATTAATCTAATCAATTCAAACTTCAAACAACCATAACATTTGACTCATGCCATTATTTGGGCTGATCCAACATGCGTTTGAAGAGTGAACGTGTTAGTTTCTACTTTGGTGTTGGAAGATATATTTAAGACTGGACGTAGGTCCATGCTATTCTCAATGGAACGCTAAGGGTCTCGAAGTAGACAACTTGACTTACGGGCGACCTCACGTGGGCTATAGATAGAACCATGAGTGATACTTGATATCAAGTAAAGTAACTCTAAGATCTTTCCAATGATATCTTTTTTTTCTAAATGGTTAAGAAAAACAAAATATATGAATTTTTAAAATCACCCCATGCTCCTGTTCTCTCATAGAACGAAGTGTGTGAGCTTGGATCGGGTTGACATGCCAAATTGACTGCCATGGCCCTTGAATGTAGATGTTATATGGGTGTCATTTGAAAGGGCTATGTCTTAGATTTTCATCCATTGATTGTAATTCAATAACTAAGCCTTGTAGTATTAGTTATGAATCAAACACCGAGGGCATGACTAGTTTGATGATGTCTTGGTTGCAGCATGTTCAACTGCCTATATGAGGGGTCTAAGAGCATTGGAGTTATTTAGGGTACAAATAAACATTGTAGAGGGCTCTCCCAGCTTTCCAAAACATCCAAGAACACCTAAATGCATCGAGTATAGAGTCCTAGGTGATATTTTGAAGTTGAGCTCCTCCTAGTTTTTCTTAAGCAGAAATCAACCAAAAATACATTGTTTTGGCCAATTTTCAAATGAACTGCACGCCTGACATCAGCATGACGTCAGCACACACATTTTTTAAGTTGCATTGACCCTGTTTACTCGCTACCGACACTGCTGTTTCGATTTAGTTTTGACGTTTTTGCCCTGTCAAAGGTCTTCAGCACAAAATTGTTAACAACAATATTATACTCAAAATTAAAAAGATTTCAAACCGATTAATCTATACATTCCGGTTACCGAATTCTGACTCTTTTTGAAAATTAACGTTTGAGCACATAAATGAGCCCCAAACTGGATGTTTGGTACATTTTGTCCAACAAAAATATTACACTCAAAGTTCATAATTTTTTAAGATGGTCATTCTAAATGTTTGTAAACATAGGAAGCTGCATTTTTTAAAATTAGTGTTTTGACAGCTACTTAAGGGTCCTTACGAGCCAATTTCAAAAAGTGATTTTATAAATTTTGTTCTCGTGGTATAGTAATCAAGTATGAATATCATATCATACGTTCAGCACAATCGGCACGATCGACACGATCAAAACGTTCGACACAGTTGCTCGGTCGCGCGATTTAGTTGATTTGGTAGTTGGTTACGGGAAACGTGATCGGAGTAAAGATCGTCGGCATGTATGGCACGTTCATCACGATCGGCATGACAAGTACGTTTGACACGTTCAACACATTGGGGGAAAATCGTCTAGGGTTTGAATAAGGTTGTTTCTAGATTGTTGTTCTGACTTTAATCCTCTGTTCTAAAGTCTTATTGGAATATGAGTTAAAGGAAAAACAATAAGACCAAAGAAGTGCAAGACTTTGTTCTTAAAGGAGTCAAAGAAACTGCTAAGAAGGAAATGAACAAAATAGTTGAAGAAGATATTATCGAAAAAGTGCAGGAAATTATAAAAGACCCAATTATTGCCCAAAAGCTTTTGGAAAATAATACAGGGATCAAGGAGAAGAAAGAAGGAGTTTGGATGATAGGGTATAATCAAAGAGCCAATTTATTTGGACTAAAACCAAATCACCAAACTCCTGATGCATGCTAAGAAAGGAGAAATTATACTCAGCAAGGAGAAAATACAAAGCACAACCGTCCAACTTAACATTCACTATATCCAAGACTGGAATTTACTCAAGAAAGATGAATATGAAGTGATAGTAAAATGGTTTGTTGCAACAATGAGGGAGTTAATGAATGCTCCTAAATCAAAGACTTATACTATCAGAAGTAATTCTATATGGAAAATCAATAAAGTCTGGAAAAACAACATTGGGAAAAAGGCTGAAGATCATGTATACAGAGGAAAAATCTACTTGGACAATGTATAGACAAAAGTGGAGGTACTGAATTCTCCTTTTGAATTTAAATTGCCTGCTATAGTAGAAGAAAATTGTGTTAGGGAATGGGAAAATGTAGTGGTGGAAAACTACATAGGAAAGAATAGAATTTTCTTCATAGTCACCAAAGAGACACTTATGAAGCAATGGGAGAAAGATGAATTAATGAAAATTTCAGCAAATGTACATGATCTCCACTTTCTAAAATTTAAGAAGGGATCAAATTTGGATGAAATTCTGGAAAATGGGTATACATATATTGGATCCAACTACATGAAGTTGGAAAGATGGTCTGAAGATTTGAACCTATTAAACAAGCCTAAAGAAACATCTCAGATATGGTTCAAACTTTGGAATATCCCTACACACATGTATAATGTAGAAGCTCTTAGTTATTTTGCAGGTTTATTGGCTAAATTATTATACATGGACCCAATTACTGAAGGAGGAGAGTGTCTATAATTTGCTAGAATTAGCATTGAGGTGCATCCTAAAAGCACACTACCGAATAGTATGACAGTAGTAGACAGAAAAGGAAAATCTACTATCATGGAAATCACTTATGAGTGAAGGCGATACATATACACTTTCTTCAATACCTTCCAACATGTAAGCCCAAATTGTGATTTTGCTAAGGAAGAAGATCAAAAAATTCATAAAGGCCAGAAAGTAAAGATGCAGGAAAATGAAACAGAGGTGCCTATTATCAAAGAGCAAAATGTGGTTAAAGATCAGGAAACAGAAGATAAAAAAAATTATGTACAAGACGAAAGTAGTACAATGAAGGAGGTGCAACCTCAACCTAATCATATTGAAGAGATAGTTGAGAATTCTCAATCGAATCAAGTTGAAGTGGTTGCTGATGAAAATAGAGAGGTAGATACTCAGGCTAATCAAGAGGAAGAAGAGAATTTTAAGGTTGATATAGAGGAATCCAAAGTTGTTGAGGATTGTAAAACTGAAACTGAAGAAAATAAAGACAATGATCTTGAAATTCAAGTTGAGAACAACAAGGTGAAGAGCTCAGAATTCCCAAAGAATAATTTTTTTTATCAAATTAGAATGAGTTCATATAAAGAAAAAAAATCAAAATGAGAATAGACAGTACTCATCATCATCTTCAGTTCACCCCTCTTTTTTTTTTGGGAAAACAGTTCACCCCTCTTTCATTACAAGAGGAAGGAGAAGGGGAAGTGGAAGGACAAAGGGAAGAGGAAAACAACCTGTTGAAACATCAGGTTAGTATGAAAATAAAAATCCTGATTGGGATAATTAGGATTTAATTCAATTTGTAATCTTTGTTTGTAAACTCTGTTTTTCGTATGTTTGATGGCTACTAATTAGTTTCTTTAGAGTCATTTGATTGTCATCTTTTAATAATAGCTAGAGTTTATCTAGCTTTGATTCTTGACTCTCCCACTTTTGGGATTTTAATGAAATGGTTTTAACCGTTCTCCTCAAAAAAAAAAAGAATGAATATCATACTTAACCGAACAAACCTATTTTAATTTTGGGGTGTAAAAATTGAGTGTTTACAACTTTAATGGTGATTTTAATATCTCAACAATGAATAATTTTCTTTTTTTAAGCATTTATTTTAAATTCTCGCTTTCTTAAGATTAAACGTTTGAAGACAAATCATACTTTTTTTATTTATGACTCCAATTTGCTTTAGTTTTTTTTCTTTTCACAAATATTTCTAAAGAGTTAACTTTTCCTAACATTTACGCACACACAAGAGAGAATTCCAACTAGATATTTTTTTATTCAGACTTTTAAGAAATAATGAGAGTTTTATTTTTCCAGAAATGGTCATTAAATAAATAGTAAACTTGACCTATTTTAATTTTAGGGTGTAAAAATTGAGTGTTTACAACTTTAATGGTGATTTTAATATCTCAACAATGAATAATTTTCTTTTTTTTAAGCATTTATTTTAAATTCTCGCTTTCTTAAGATTAAACGTTTGAAGATAAAGCATACTTTTTTTTATTTATGACTCCAATTTGCTTTAGTTTTTTTTCTTTTCACAAATATTTTTAAAGAGTTAACTTTTCCTAACATTTACGCACACACAAGAGAGAATTCAACTAGATATTATTTTTATTCAAACTTTTAAGAAATAATGAGAGTTTTATTTTTCCAGAAATGGTCATTAAATAAATAGTAAACTTGACTTACTTTTTTTTTTTTGTTTAAAACTAGTCAAACACTCATTTCCTTCTTTCAATCTCAAAAAATAATTTAAAGTGATTTTTTTAAACTCTCCTATTACTTGGATGCATTTTTTAAAACACTCATAGTACTTGTATTAAAGTTTTATTGCATTTTTTAAAACACTCCTACTACTTGAACTATTTTTGTTACATCTATTTTTGAAATATTTCTTATACTTGGACTACGATTTTATTGCATTTTTTAATTTTATTTCCCCTAATTTTGGACTAGGATTTTATTTGCACACATATATTTTTAACCCAAGGGATGAGAATTTATTTATTTATTATCGACTGAATCTACAAATATGTTGCCTACGTAGAATTAAGTCACACGTAGTTTCGTTACATACCAAGGGTGAAACACATGCACGTCAAAAAGACTTGTTCGGGTTATATAACCTTTTTTAGTGTAAATTTTTTTTATGGCCAATTATTCGTTTCGAGTCAAGCATCTTGTGTCCCTAACAGCGTCATCAATTTATGTAATACAAATTTTTGGGCTTTCCCTTTTTTTAGTTTTTATGAGCCACCACGTAGGAAACTAGGAAAGAAACCTAGGAAACTAGGAAATAATGTAAAGACTCTAGTGCAGTACTTAGATATATGTAGGAAAGGTATCAACGCTATGTCTCTAATGCTTCTCATAAAACTAACAGTCTTTACTTTGAATAAATTGGTCATTCTTGAAAATGTTATATTTACACTTGTCTAAACTAGAATCTAGATAATCAATTTTTATTATGTTCCTAGGGAGGTTTTTAGGTTATAGTACTTGATAAGGTAATAAAATTTATATTTAAAATAAACATTATACATGTAGGATGGATGAGTTGAATTGAGCTAAAACAAATAGTTTAGAACAATTCTAAAAGTTTAAACTTAGAGGTATTCTTCATATTTTCACGTTTTTTGGCGAATTCTTAAGTCCGACTAATTCTTGATCGGCTTCAATGGAGATTCTCTATTTTTCTTCCTGCACGCGATAAAAAATCACTCAATTTTGGTTCTGGAAGCTTACACATTTATATCTTCTTTTTATTTTTATTTTGTGAGGGAATCAAATTTTTACGTGGTAATATACATAAATTACATCCCTATATTTGTGAGAGATTAGGAATTTAATGATTAGTTAACATAGGTATTTTCTTATTACAACATCACAACTAGAGAGTCACCACCTAGTTAGGAAAATAATTTAGGCGTAGTACGCCACAAATAGAGATTCTTTTCGAGTTCGGTTCTTGGTTACATGTGGGAAATGGCTCTCGTTCTATGTCCCACAACATTCTGTAGGTCTCTACTAAATTAATTTTGGTCTTAAAAATATATTTTTACGCTTTACCTTTTAATTTTCCATTTTTATTTAACCTAGAGCTAAGGGTGATTTGTCCATATTTACGTGGATCTTGTGTTTTTGTACAAGTATAAATAAAATAAACACAAACCTTTACAGAAATCCAACAATAACTAAAAATAAAATACAAGAGAGAAAAGATTTTGGCAAAACCGAAACTAAAAGGGTCATATGGGCCGACTGTGCGAAGGAAGCACGGAGAAATAAGTATCACTGGAAGGTGAGAAGTGTCGGAAGTGGTTAAAGCGTTGAGAAAATAGAGTCGATTGTTCTTGGTTGCAAGCTGGAAGAAGACCTGATGGTAAGCATCGGGAAAATAACGCCCATAGGAGTGCTGAAGTTGTTGGTTCGCTAAAGCATCGACAAAAGCAATGCAATTCTTTTTATTAGGTCGTAAGTGTTGCTAGAAGTAGTCTAGATTCTTTCTTCGGTCTGCTGTTGGATTTCTTAATTGGTGAGATGATTCTTCAGCCAAATGACCCTAAAAACAAAAAAAAAAAAAGACCAAGTAGCCGAAATCAAATCAAATCTACAATATTTTGGACTTTAACCCTTATTTAAAGTACAATTTTAATATACAAACATCATTTAGATTAAAATATTATTAAATTAAAATCAAATAAAAAACACATCAAGAACACCAAAAAGCATTAATGTTTTGGATCAGTTTTATTTTTTATTCAAAACATCTTAGAATTGTCTATTTTTTTACTTGTTATCCTATTTACAGTGATGAGCGTGCCCATAAAATGTTAGCTAATGATCACATCAAAAGACCTAAAAATTTTCAACATGCTAAGTATAAACGTTTTATGCTAGTTTTCTAAGTTTTCTATTTTTTTTTTGTTTTTGGAAAAAAACTTATTAGAATTAGGGGTGAGCAAATGGGTAAAACCAATCCGTTTTGTTCGATCCGTATTAAATCAAATCTAAATTTATCCAATCCGTAATCCAAATCATTTTACTAATTAATATGGATCAGATACAGATTGAATTGAAAATGGTTTGGATAATCCAAACTAAAATATATTTATATATATCAACTTGAAATTAGTCAACAATATATATATAAATATATATATTTTAAATTTGAATTTTAAAAAATTAATAAAAAAAAAATAATTATAAAAAAATAATTATAAAAAAATAAAAATAAAAATAAATACCATTGTCAAAGTGATGATAAGTAAAATATATATTATATTGAGATGAAATTTTATTTAAAAAAAATAAATTAAAAAATATATTTTTATTTAGATAGTCTGGATAATTTGAATAATCCTAATTCAATCCGAACTCAATCCGATCCGATCTTAATCCAATCCAAAATATTCAATCCGAATTACTATTTAAAATTCGGATTAAATTGGATTTCGAATTAATTCACCCAATGCTCACCCTAATTAGAATGATTGATTTTTATTTTTATTTTACTATGTTATTTAAAGTAATATACAACATATAAGTTAAGGTATCTTTTCAACCCCTAAAGCATGTAATTGAGTATGTTTTCAACCATTAAATAATGTATAAGAAATTTAAAGATTATAATTGAAATTAAACATACAACAACAACATGCATAAATTTCATTTTATGGAATTGAAATACAAAGTAAAAGGGCATAGAGATTTTACAATTCATTATTAGGATCTTCTATGTCAAGAAAAAGAGTAATCCAAAATCGAAGTTAGACCCCAAGGAGAGAAGCTTGGGGTTTTGGAGGTGTAAAACGAGGAGACAATTTCGTCTAAAAATATTGTGGAAAAGTGCTTTTTTTTTACGGGGTGGGGGTTTTATATGGAAGCTAGGGAAATCCTATGACCCAAGCCCATTAAAAACAAAATTTCTTGGGGGAGTTTATTGGAGAATTATCTCTAAATAAATGAGTTGGAAACTCCCAATTTATAGAAGTGGACTTTCGGATTTCAGATTCAAAGGAAAACTATCTCCTTTTGAGTTTGGGAGTGAATGGTAGAAGTGACCTTTTGAATTTTCGATTCAAAAGCAAACTATCTCCTTTTCAATTTTATGGGAGTAAGTTGTAGAAGTGACCTTTTGAATTTTCGATTCAAAAGCAAACTATCTCCTTTTCAATTTTATGGGAGTAAGTTGTAGAAGTGACATTTTGAATTTCCGATTCAAAGGCAAACTCTCTCATTTTCGCTTTGGTGGTGAATTGTAGAAGTGATCTTTTAAATTTCGAATTCAAATTGATAGGATCGGCTTAATCAATGGAGATGGGGTCTGGAAATTGATGAAGACTTAGGAAAAACAGTTTGAAAGAAATCTTGTTATGGATTTAATTCACTTTCTATTCTACGCAAACCCTTGTAAACACTTGAAACAGAATCAAGTGCAGAAATATTTACTTAGGTTTGGAGCTGGGAACCAAGAATGAAAAGATGACAGAAAGAAACAACACATCAGTTTGTTTATGGATGTTCGGAGCAAACTCTACTACGTAACCCCTTCTTCCAACCACCGGAAGGATTCACTATAATATGTTTTGAATCAAATACAGTTTGCACGAATAGCTCACTGTTGAACAGAACAGACTCTGTTCAACTTACAATATGATGAAGAATATATCACTCAGCTAAAACGATACTTTGATTCTAACTCTCTTTTAATTAACACACAGTAAAGCAAGAAAGCAGCTAACAACTTGAATATTCAAAGACTTGATTTCTTAGTAATTCCAGAGATTCTTCTTAGAATGCGAGCGAGAGAGATCGAGAGGTTGTCCGTTGTCCTTTAGATTCTTTAAGTAAGGAACGGGTACCAACGGTCGAACCTTCATAATGACACGTGACGAGCTTTCATTAGAACGCCTCCATAGTACACATACGACTCTGAATATAAAGATCGTGGCCGTACACAATAGGTAGTGTGCCGAATATTCTTCAGAGATGTACCTGCAAAACAAGTAATGTGAAGGATATTCTCTTACGTGACATTGATTGATTGGTTGCAGTTGTCTGTCGTACTGATCTTCACTAGAAAGTAGAGCAGGAGTAGCGTACATCTACAGCACGTGGATAGGCGGGTGCTAGCTTCAAGCAACTGCTTAAACATGGGATTAGATGTATTTCATTTAGACGACCTCGTCTAATAAAATTAGACGTCCCCGTCTAATAACAAGATCCATTAGACCACCTGGTATAATGGAATTAGACTTCACGTCTAATTATAATCACTTTAGACTAATCTGAAGGAGTTAGACTGTACGTCTAACTTTCACCAGTTAGACTGCACGTCTAACTTTTACCAGTTAAACTGCACGTCTAACTTTCACCAGTTAGACTGCACGTCTAACTTTCATATTCCATTAGACTCAACGTCTAATTACGGTTCCACTTCAGACTAGTCTGAAGGAGTTAGACTGCACGTCTAACTTTCTCTTTCCATTAGACTCTACGTCTAATTCAACTAGTTAGACTGCACGTCTAACTTAACCAGTACGACCTCCGCGACCACTTCCAGATCGCCCACCACGATCAATACCACTTGTTCTGCCTCCGCCTCTTTTGGTTGGCCTTGAGTTTTCATCACTAGTTGGCTTTCGTTTAGATTTGGTGTCGGTTGATACATCGTCACCTCTTCTATTAGGCTCACCTTGAGTAATACGAGTCTGTTCTTTCTCAGGATCAACTTTCATATAGATTTCCCGTGTTGTGAAGAAGATTAAGAATATTCTCATAGAGATTACCAGCATTAATCTCAAGAAATGGTAGGGCTTGACAGTTCTAGCATTTTGATCATGTTCCCCCTAAGATGAGGAACTTTCTTCGTCATCTTTGTCTTTTGAGGGTTCCCCCTCAGATCTGACAACCTCACACTGACTAACTTCAGCCTCTTTTTCTTGAGATCCCTCTGTTCTGACAGCAGGGGATTTCACTACCTCTTCTTCATTGATGTTAGGAGTTTGAACGTGCTCCTCAATAATTTCTTCCTCTCGCGTTACAAGAGCTTGGACCGGCTCTTCAACAACATCTTCTTCTTGAGTTTGTTCAGGCTCTTGAATAATTTCTTCTTCTTCTAAGGACGGATTCTCTTGAATGGGTTCCTCATCTTGCTAGATAACAGGTTGAGCTAGTAAACGTCTTTATTCTGCAGAGAGATTTCCAAGTTCTATCATAAGAGCGGCAGCTTGCTCATCTATATAAGCATGATCAACAGAGATATCCATTGGTTCGTCTTCATCGGAGGAACTACCAAATAGCTAACTCCTGAGCAATTAGCTCCATCAACATACCGAATGACTATAGACAGATAGTCAGCCATGATCTCGTCTAATCTCTTTAAAACTTTCACTTCCACTTCAGCACCTTTCTCAATTGGATTGAAATTAAATTTTATGGCTTCAAGAATGGGGAATAAAGCTCTTCCTCTTAGACATGCTTTTATAAGGTCCTTTCTCTTTAGAGCTTCAGACACCTACGAAGTTTTGGTCCATTTGAGAACCTTCTTTTAATTGGATATAAGCTTACGCCATTGACTACTTATTCCTGAACCCATGATGACCTCATCATACTAGATTGACAATCTGTTCTAGATCTAAGAGTAAAAAATTTCTATCTTCTCAGCAGTTATGGCTTTGACTTGATTCATCATGAGGTCAACAATGCATGTTGCCTCAGAAACATCTTCATTTACGTCTGTTACAACATTCTTCCCTTTTCCAATAATCTCAGCAGATTTTGGAAAGGGTCTTGGTTCACCAAATACAATTCCACATGACTGTCTTGTGGAGCGCATCAATTCATAAGCAGATTGTGGTTTCTTGAAGAGTCCAGGAGGAAGTTCGCCTCGAGTGACCTTTCCGATTACTATGGAATCTTTTGAAATGGGATTTGAGGAGGAAGGCTCTCTAACAGAAACAGAGAGAGAGCTTTTTCAGCAGTTCCACCAGTAACAAGGGTAAGGACTGCACCTTGTTCTGGTTGAACAAACTCTGTAGCACCAGAAGCTACTAGATCTGGTTTGCGAACAGGAGACACAGTCCTTTCAAGATTCTCAATGTTTGGACTAGATGACTCAACAGCAGGCCCTACAGCAGATTCCTTTTCAGGAATAAAAACAGATTTATCCTGTTCCATCACAGGAACATCAAATTTGGGCATTATCGGCCAGGGGTTGGGAAGAGATTACCTTTGATGACGCCTTCATCGATTAGACACACGGGGCGCCTTAGACTTGTCACCTTTTGAAACAGATGACCTTGAAGATCTCCGCAACTGACTAGTAGCCAGAGACAGGGGAGACAGTGGAATGGTGGCAAGTTTGACTGGACCTTTCCTGACTTTGGAATCGACTGTTTCAGAATCCTTCTTTGAAAAGCTCCTTAGGCTAGTAGAACTAGCCTCTGATTCGTTGACTGTTTTCGATCTCTTTGCTCCTGTCGATAGGATGTAAGCGGTTGGTTGTCTAGATCGAGTAATAGATTTTCCACCTGTCTGTTGGCTAGAAGCACCTGAAGGCTGTAGACACTCATTTTTCACACCTAATTTTATAGTTTATGCTTTACATAAATCTGAGTCTATAAAATTTTCTCGAATTTATTCACGGACTCATTGCACGATTTATATTAAAGACGATTATTTTTAGAACAATTGAGTTTTTGAAAATAATTGATTTTGGATTCTTAATAAAGTTAAGGTAGTAATTTGTCTATGTTACAACACTTAGAGAAGTTATTATACTTAGAATATTCAAGGTTTTATTTAATTAATTACCTTGGGTATTTATAAAAGAAATTAAAAAAAAAAATATTTTACAAAATATATATTAGCGTTTTTATAAAATTTCGTTAGTTATATTTTGTTTGTTAGACTAGTTAGATTAAACTTTGAAATTTGATTTCTTGAATAAGTTAGTTTGCATTTTATTTATTTAATTAGAATTGTTCCTTATAAATAGGAATAATTAAAAATAAAATTGTTTATTTGTGTTTTTAACAAAATCTTTTTTTTGTAGGATGAAGGGGTGTGTAAAGGGATAACGTGCAAAAATAAAAAGATAACGGTGTCTACACAATAATGAGAAGCATCCTAGGTCAAAGAAAGAAAAAAGAGATTGCTAAAATAAAGGAAGAAGTTGTCAAAGAAGAATAATTCAGCCGCGTTGAAGAGAAGCATGAAGGCTTGGTCATTTTTAATTAAAAATTAAAATGACCAAGTATTACATCATTTATTAAATAAAGCTTAAATCCCATTGGATGAAAACTTGACATTTATTGACATGTCAAGTGGAGATTGCTCCATTATTTTAAACATTTGTAAATGTTTAAAATAGTTTTTTTTCCAACGGTCAAGTGTGTTAAATGGGCCTTTGGGCCCTAGGGTTTCATAGCTTTTGCCTATAAATACCTCTCTTAACACCCTAGCAAAAGGGACTTCAACTTTCGACCTTCAATCCTCACCTTCTTCTCTCTCTTTACACATTAGGCTAGATTTGTTGAGTCAACCTTCTTCTATCTCTTTACACATTAGGCTAGATTTGTTGAGTCACAAGTCTCTTGATTAGGGTTTTCATTTTTTTGCAAGAATATAAAGAGTAACCCTTTGTAAGCTTTTTTTCCTTTCTTTTGTTTATTTAAATTTGAATTTGAATTTTACTTTCATTTGATTTTTATTTTCTTTGTACTTTATATTATGCATGATTTCCTTTAAATTTATTGTTTTGATAGGCGTGTAGGTTTTATTTATGTACCTTAATCATGTAAATAAGTAGAATAGAAATAACATGTAAATAAATAAATAAAAAAGCAGAAAAAGTTTTCAAAAACACTACCAAAATAAAAAAAAATGTAAAATTTGCCTTATTTTGTATAGTTGATTTTTTTATTCTTTTAAGTAACTAGATCTAAAGTTTTTTTTTTATTTATATAAATGTTTAATTGTATTATTATAATTTTTCTGCAAAGTTTCATGTTAATTGGGATCCATTTGGATCACCAAATAATTTTTTTTAGCTAGGATTAAGTGGAAAAACCAAAAAAAAACAGCAAGTTATTCTACAAGGAGACGCATGTTCTTCAGCCTTCCAGCACTTCTCTCAAGGTCTCGGCGCTTTCCAGACGACGCTTGCTCTGCTCCAGCTGCTGCTGAATCAGACTTCTGACGCTTCCCAGGCGACGCTTGCTGTAGTCTTCAACTTTTTTATTTTTTTTATTTGTTTATTTGTTTATTTTTTTTATTTCTGCATTTTAGATTTAGGTTTATTTTTTGTTGACATTTTTTTTATTAGTTAAGAGTTTGTGGCTTGTTTGATACTAGGTTAGAAAAAAAAATTAAAATTAAATCCTAACTAAAATTGAACTTAGCCCAAACTTAGACTTAGAATTTTCTTTAGACATAGGACTTTTTTTTATTTTATTTTATTTTATTTTATTTTATTTTATTATTTTATTATTTTTTTTTATTATTTTCATTATTATTTTTATTTAAATAAAAAACCCCAAAATATTAAAATTTTAGACCTTTAAATAATTCACTAAAATTTCTTAAAAATTAATCTAGACTTAGGCCAATTAATTTTTGATTAATAACTTGCCTAGTTTTGATTTTTAGGATAACTTTATGTGTGAATTATTTGCTCTCGTTTTCTTTTATCTTTGCTTATTTGTTTATCTCATGCAAACTCATTAAATGCTTAAAATAGAAAATCCTAAAATGTAAAGCGTAAGAATGTTTAAAGAAAGGCCAAAATTAATTAGTAGAGACCTTAGGGGCGTTGTGGGACATAGCGTCTAAGAAACCCTTTCCCACACGTAACCAAACGCCGAACTCACATCTCTTAAATTCCTAATTTTTGAAATTAGGTGGCGACTCTCTAGTCGTGAGGTTAATTAATACTGAAAAAAAGTTAAAAAAGGCCTATGACATACTTCCCATTAAAAAACTCCCAATCTCTCCCAGATTCGACGGGAAGGTAAGATATGGAGTTGTCTATAAAGCCTCGTTTTTAAAACTTAAATTTTTTCAACATTAAAATTAATTCCCCTCACGTTTTCAAAAAAATAAATTTTTAAAGAGTGCCCAGAATTTTCAAACTAGTTGATCAAAAATTCTTTTTTTAAAAAATCGATCACAGTTTTCTGGCGACTCTGCTGGGGACATTCGACGTTTGACTTGAAAGTAATTTTGGCCAAGTATTTAATCTTTCTTACGCTTTAATTCATACTCCATGTTCACATTAATTGATTATTTGCATGAGACTTGGAGCTCCAATGTGAAGGTGTGTGGGTATACATCGTTGGATGAAGCTCACACATCTATATTTTATGTGCTAAGGGTAGTCAATGTGAATGACACCCTCAACCCTTGCCTTGAAGGCTTTTGTGTGATTTGAGAGTTGAGAAAACAATAGGAAAAAACCCGGATTAACCCTCTCTTCTTTTCAAATATCCCCTACTATTGAAAATGAGGGATTTTGAAATAGAGGTGAGGGGGATGTCCAATTGAGAGCTCCCCTTACATCGAGAGATCCCTTTTGGGATAGTATCCTTGTCGGTGGAACAACTCTCTCTTAAGCCATTTCCAACTTTAGAACAAAAATCCAAAAAGCCAATTCTACCAAGCCGTTGCCTCGTCTCGTCCTGTCGAGCAACAAAGCCACGTCACGAAGCCCTTTACTTGACTACTATATATGATAAATACATGTATGCATATAGATATTTCTAGGCGCTCAGTTTATCCATTCAAAGTTTTAAAATGTCATGAAACATGTGAACAATTTCGAAATTTTGAGGCTAAACCTAATAGTTTTAAAGGAGTAAAATCGAGGAAACCTAGAAAAGCTAAAAGAAGAATCTAATGTAACTAGTTTTCTTTCTTTGTGTCTTTACTACTCAGATTCTAAGCGCAAGAAAGACGCGTCAAACACAAAGACGATCAAGAGAGACACATGAGGCGCAAAGACGACCAAGAAAGATGGAAAGACTTGAAGATTCGAAGACTTAGACTAGATTTCTTTATGCTTGAAATGTAAATCTCCTTATGAAGATACATGAGTGACATTGTAACGAAAGGATGAGGGGTGCTTGTTTTCTTTTCTTATTTTATTTTATGACTTGAGTTTGTGATTTTATTCATAACACTTAGGATTTTAATAAAATAACTCATTCTTATTTTACTCATCCTTTTCTACATGTTATACATTGTGAATGGGTAAATTGAGCGTCTATTGCGTGTTAGGGATTATGTGCATACGAGCAACGCATTGCTTGTTTTATTTGATAGAGGGTTCGAACTGACTTTGTTCTCTTGAACACAACATACTCATATTCATCATCATTTACAATGACTAACCCACCAAGAAGGTTCAATGAGTCAGTTCATCTAAAGCTAGACGATCTTCGTCATACACTGATACAATTGACGCAACAGCTTGAAGAACTCACAACAAAAGTCGAAACTTATGCGACAATTGAACCCCTTAATCCGAAAAGCTTGCGAGAAGAAAGAGAAAGGGTAAGAAGGGCATTCATGGACGGTTGGAAAGTTATAGAAAGGTCTATTCAGAACAAGAGCCAGACAAGCGCGTCAAACTCAAGGACAAAATGCTCATCAAGAAAACCCATTTTTCCTAAACAAAGTCAACAATCATCACTAGCAAGGAGTGCCACTATTGCTCCACCTCGTAGAAAATTTGACGACTTGGGGATGTCATTGTCGAAGGCCTTAAGGAACTTGTTGCAGAAGAAGTTGATTCAAACGTTAACACCGGAACCTGGGAGAGAAGTAATGGGTAAGTTCGCAAATGAGTTGTGCAGATATCACTAGACTATAGGGCATTCCACTAATTATTGTTTCCCTCTCAAAAAAAGATTCAAGATCTGATTGACGCTAAGATCATCCCAAAGCTCCGAAGAATGAAGACAGACATCGTGGACAAGATCAAAGAGGAAGTTCAGAAACAGCTCAACGCAGGATTCCTCGAAGTGGTAGATTACCCAGAATGGATCGCCAATGTAGCTCAGTCGCAAAGAAAGATGGAAAGATCCGAGTGTGTGTAGACTATCGGGATCTCAACAAAGCAAGCCCTAAAGACAACTTTCCACTACCACACATCGACGTGCTAGTGGATCATGCAGCAGGCAATCAACTCCTATCATTCATGGACGGATTCTTAGGCTACAACCAGGTACTGATGGCTCTAGAAGACAAGGAGAAGACAACGTTCATCACAGAAGATGGAACATTTTGTTATCGAGTCATGCCTTTTAGGCTGAAGAACGCAAGAGCAACGTATCAACGAGCTGCCATAATAATTCTTCACAATATGATCCATAAGGAGGTAGAAGTCTATGTCGACGATATGATTGTCAAATCAAAAGATCGAGAAGGACACATCCAAAATCTTGACAAATTCTTACAACGCATCAAGAAGTTCCAACTTAGGCTCAACCCAAAAAAGTACACATTTGGAGTGACAACAAGAAAGATATTAGGCTTCTTAATCACGCAAAGAGGAATTGAGGTTGATCCGAGCAAGATAGAAGCGATCACGGCAATGCCACCTCCACGAAGCAAGAAAGAAGTGCGAGGCTTTCTAGGAAAGATCTAGTATATAAGTTGATTCATAAACAAGTTGACTATGACATGTGATCCTTTGTTTAAACTTTTAAGGAAAATGAAAGATTCGTCTGGGATGACGCTTGTCAGAACGCATTCGAGAAGATAAAGGGATATCTCAAGAATCCTCCTATTCTAATGCCGCCAAGACCAGGCATACCGCTAATCCTATACTTAACAGTCAAAGAAAACGCAATGGGTAGTCTACTAGCCCAAGAAAACGAGGAAAAGATGGAAATCGTAGTCTACTACATAAGCAAGCGCATGACAGGCTACGAACTTAATTACTCTCTAGTATAAAAGGTGTGTTGGGCTCTAGCTTGGGTCACTAAGAGGCTAAGGCATTACATGCAAGCCCACACAGTCAAGTTAGTATCAAGACTCGATCCAATTCGTCATTTATTCCAGAAAACGCTTTTGTCTCCGAGGTTAGCTAAGTGGATGATGATGATATCAGAGTACGACATCGTATACACAATTCAGAAATCTATCAAGGGGAGCGTTGTAGCAGATTTTCTCGCAGACCAACCAATCGAAGTTGAAGACGAAGAGGAGTTAGCATTCCTCGACGACGAAGTGATGACTATTAACCCTACAACATGGAAGCTATTATTCGATGGAGCTTCAGGAAAACAAGGTTATGGCATCGGGATACTACTCATCGATCCTATGGGAACATACAACCCAATCTCAGTCAAGCTCGAATATCAAGTGACTAACAAAGAGGCAGAGTATGAAGCGTGCATCTCTGGCTTTAAGATTGCTCATGAAAAAGGATCGAGACGTCTAGAAGTAGTAGGAGACTCAAACTTAGTCATTTCACAAGCTAATGGTGAATGGCAAGTCAAAGGAGACAACCTCAAACCCTACCATCAACACTTATCGACTCTAATAGAAAAGTTTGAACATGTAACATTCACACATGCTCCGAGAAGTCAAAATCGATTCGCAGACGCTTTGGCCACGTTAGCAGCCATGACGCAAATTCCAGAAGGAATCAAAATCAAGCCTTTGAAGATTCGTCAGAAACAGAAACGAGACTTCGAGAAGAGGACGATTGCCAACACCGAAGTGGCGCCCAAACCTTGGTTCGAACCTCTACAGAAGTACGTTGAGCATGGAGAGTATCCTTCACACTTCCAAAAGAAAGAGAGGAGAGCTCTACGCCAATACGCAACTAACTACGCGCTACTCGCAGGAAAGCTATATCGACGCTCCTTTGACGGTCAGAACATGTTATGCATCGACCAACCTCAAGCATCACAGATCATGGAGGAAGTACATGCAGGAACATGTGGCCCACACATGAACGGATCAGCACTCGCTAAGAAGATCCTTCTCTTTGGCTATTATTGGCAGAATATGGAACAAGAATGTGTAGAATATGTTAAGAAGTGTCATCAATGTCAAGTTTACGCGAACTTGAAGCACACCCCAGCATCTCTACTTTACAACATGACTTCACCATGGCCATTCTCGACATGGGGAATAGATATCATTGGGAAAATTTATCCTCACGCTTCAAACGGACACGAATTCATCCTGGTGGCTATCGATTATTTCACCAAGTGGGTCGAAGCTCAATCATATAAGGTTCTCAAGTCATCACATGTTGCCAAGTTCATACGAAACAACATCATTGCACGTTATGGAGTTCCTCATGCTTTGATCTCAGACAATGGTGGACACTTCCGGGGAGAAGTACTCAAAGTACATGAATACATGATTGAACACCACAAATCCTCACCTTATCGTCCTCAAACGAACGGCGCAGTAGAGGCAGCGAACAAGAACATCATCACTATTATCAAGAAGATGACTCAGACATACAAAGATTGGCACGAGAAGCTTCCATACGCCTTATGGGGATATAAAACAACCATTCAAACGTCAACGGGAGAAACGCCATTTGCATTAGTCTACGGAATGGATGCAGTGCAACCTATCGAAATCGAAGTTCCTACTTTAAGAGTTTTACTCGAGACACAAGTAGTGGAGGAAGATTGGTGTAAGTCACGGTACAATCAGCTAGCCCTTATGGAAGACAAGAGGTTAAACGCATTATGTCACACGCAAGCATACCAAAGAAGAATGACTATAGCTTTCAACAAGAAGGTGAAACCTAGGAACATTCAAGAAGGCGATTTAGTTCTAAAGAAGAACTTACGGATACTAGACCCTAGAGGGAAATTCCAAACACCATGGGAAGGACCCTACCTCGTCAAGAAGGTCTTTTTAGGTGGCACCACGAGATTGACCACCTTGGATGGAGAAGAACTCTAAGCACCCTTCAATGTCGACATGCTCAAAAGATACTTCATCTAAAGCATGCGTGTTGAATCACATACATCAAAGTTCATAACTTCACAAGTTGTGAACTACGTGAGACCTGATCTCTCTCAAGAGTACGTAGGCAACCCATCTAGGGTGCGGTCACCACTATCAATTATCGAAAGAAGTTGATAGACATTTCATTTCACATTACATTCATTCATTACATACATCAAAGTTCATAACTTCACAAGTTGTGAACTACGTTAGACCTGATCTCTCTCGAGAGTACGTAGGCAACCCATCCAGGGTGCGGTCACCACTATCAATTATCGAAAGAAGTTGATAGACATTTCATTTCACATAACATACATTCATTGATCATTACATACATCAAAGTTCATAACTTCACAAGTTGTGAACTACGTTAGACCTGATCTCTCTCGAGAGTACGTAGGCAACCCATCCAGGGTGCGGTCACCACTATCAATTATCGAAAGAAGTTGATAGACATTTCATTTCACATAACATACATTCATTGCTCATTACATACATCAAAGTTCATAACTTCACAAGTTGTGAACTACGTAAGACCTGATCTCTCTCGAGAGTACGTAGGCAACCCATCCAGGGTGCGGTCACCACTATCAATTATCGAAAGAAGTTGATAGACATTTCATTTCAAATAACATGCATTCATTGCTCATTACATACATCAAAGTTCATAACTTCACAAGTTGTGAACTACGTAAGACCTGATCTCTCTCGAGAGTACGTAGGCAACCCATCCAGGGTGCGGTCACCACTATCAATTATCGAAAGAAGTTGATAGACATTTCATTTCACATAACATACATTCATTGCTCATTACATACATCAAAGTTCATAACTTCACAAGTTGTGAACTACGTGAGACCTGATCTCTCTCGAGAGTACGTAGGCAACCCATTTAGGGTGCGTTCACCACTATCAATTATCGAAAGAAGTTGATAGACATTTCATTTCACAACACATCGCATACATTCATTTCATATACATTAAAAAGGGAGTTAATCACACTCTGAGTTGACTCCTAAACCAAAAATTCCTAGTCAATACTAGGGGCATTTTTATTAAAATAAAAATGACTACAAGATCCTCACAGAGTCCCACTTGAGAAAATATAATGCCCAAAGCTAAAGTATTTTTCTCTTCGACTTATGATCTCAAAAGATTTTCAAAACATTCACACATACACAAATATTTTTCACAAGCATGTGCATGGAACTACGTTGGACCTGAATTCCCCTAGCTATGGGATACGTAGGCAGCTTGTATGAGCCCGGTCCTAAACATTTTCAAAAATCAAACCCTGTATCGACACTAGGGGCATTTTATGAAAATGAAATGATTGAAAGATCCCCAAAGAGTTAAAGCCAACGAGAAATTGGGATCACAAATCTATCCAAAACAATCGAACCTCTTGTGTCGAAACTAGGGGCATTTGTGGAAGATAAAAAAAAAAAAAAAAGATAGACCCCTGATTTTTTTCTAATGCCAAGCGAACTGATGAGCGAGTGCAAGAAATAAGTAGGGATGCGGGAAAATACGTTTCTCCCCAATGGATGTCTCTTGACGAACTAATGTAACTTGTGGAATCCGAGTAAAGCGCTTCACAAATGGATCTACCTCGAGCCTAGACGAAAGCTTAAACTACTGATATTTAAGAGGGAGCTCATAAAAGATGAATGCCCAAACTCGGAACCATGTCATCAACAAAGGCGATGTCTCATCTCAATTTGAGGTCAAGTGCCAAAGATCTAAGACCTCAAGAAAAGTAAAATCAATTAAACAAAGACTGTGTTGGTTGAGATATGAAGTACAATACTGTTGTTCATTTAGATTCTATCTAAATTGCTAAGCAAGAACAAGGTGTTTGAATCTATCAGATACACCCCGGTCATAAAAAAAAGAGGCCGAATAAAATAGAAAAATACTCGTAGAGGTTGAGATATTGAAATCACCATTTGTTGTTCATCTAGACTCTTGTCTAAATTGCCAATGTAAGAACAAGAATGTACCGATTCTATTAAATATACCCTGAGTATAAAAGAGCCCAAGGCCATAGAATCTTAAGCACATTGACCTCCGAATTCGAGAAGCGAGGCTCAACCTCATGACGCATGGTTGAAAGATTAAGCATTCGAGCGAACAAATCCCTCGAAAAACTCAGGGCAAAACGTCTCGGCGAAAGACAAGTCCCCAAAAGTGACATCATGAATCTCGAAGAACATCGATTACATGTGGTTTCCTCTCGACACACTCTAAGGAAGAAAGTATGGAACCGATTCTTGAAAGTATTTCAAGACCGTTGAAGAAGACGCTAGTGCTTTGAAAATTAAAGAAGTCTAACTTCGAACTTAATCACTAATCAGAATTGTGATTAAAAAGTATTTCGCTAAACTGACCAGCGATACTCAAATCCATATAATCTCTAAGCAGAATTGTGATTAAAAAGTGTTTCGCTAAACTGACCAGCGACACTTAAATCTATATAATCACTAAGCAGAATTGTGATTAAATAGTATTTCGCTAAACTGACCAGCGATACTTAAATCTATATAATCACTAAGCAGAATTGTGATTAAATAGTATTTCGCTAAACTGACCAGCGATACTCAAATCCATATAATCACTAAGCAGAATTGTGATTAAAAAGTGTTTCGCTAAACTGACCAGCGGCACTTAAATCTATATAATCACTAAGCAGAATTGTGATTAAATAGTATTCGCTAAACTGACCAGCAATACTTAAATCTATATAATCACTAAGCAGAATTGTGATTAAATAGTATTTCGCTAAACTGACCAGCGATACTCAAATCCATACAATCACTAAGCAGAATTGTGATTAAATAGTATTTCGCTAAACTGACCAGCGACACTTAAATCTATATAATCACTAAGCAGAATTGTGATTAAATAGTATTTCGCTAAACTGACCAGCGATACTTAAATCTATATAATCACTAAGCAGAATTGTGATTAAATAGTATTTCGCTAAACTGACCAGCGATACCTAAATCTATAATAATCACTAAGTAGAGTTGTGATTAAATAGTATTTCGCTAAACTGACCAGCGATACTTAAACCTATATAATCACTAAGCAGAATTGTGATTAAAAAGTGTTTCGCTAAACTGACCAGCGACACTTAAATCTATATAATCACTAAGTAGAATTGTGATTAAATAGTATTTCGCTAAAAAAATACAATCAGCAAACTAAGTCAAGATGTGTACTCATGTACAATCCAAAGACTAGGCGAGGTGTGTAGAAATATGGTCGAAACCACCAGGCTCGATCTACACGATCGATAAACCAGGAGCGATGCATATTCTAAACAAAGGTGAATCGTCAACGAGTGAATGATAAACCGACTTTGAAGAATGAAGGGTAAATTACACGGGTCTCCCGAGAGACTCGTCAGGTTTGTTCTCTTTTCATTCAAGGAAGCCAAAAATAAACTATAAATTGGGTGTTTTCAAAACGCAGTGCCTATTTTCAAGTTTGAATGGGTTCCTCATCTTGCTAGATAACAGGTTGAGCTAGTAAACGTCTTTATTCTGCAGAGAGATTTCCAAGTTCTATCATAAGAGCGGCAGCTTGCTCATCTATATAAGCATGATCAACAGAGATATCCATTGGTTCGTCTTCATCGGAGGAACTACCAAATAGCTAACTCCTGAGCAATTAGCTCCATCAACATACCGAATGACTATAGACAGATAGTCAGCCATGATCTCGTCTAATCTCTTTAAAACTTTCACTTCCACTTCAGCACCTTTCTCAATTGGATTGAAATTAAATTTTATGGCTTCAAGAATGGGGAATAAAGCTCTTCCTCTTAGACATGCTTTTATAAGGTCCTTTCTCTTTAGAGCTTCAGACACCTACGAAGTTTTGGTCCATTTGAGAACCTTCTTTTAATTGGATATAAGCTTACGCCATTGACTACTTATTCCTGAACCCATGATGACCTCATCATACTAGATTGACAATCTGTTCTAGATCTAAGAGTAAAAAATTTCTATCTTCTCAGCAGTTATGGCTTTGACTTGATTCATCATGAGGTCAACAATGCATGTTGCCTCAGAAACATCTTCATTTACGTCTGTTACAACATTCTTCCCTTTTCCAATAATCTCAGCAGATTTTGGAAAGGGTCTTGGTTCACCAAATACAATTCCACATGACTGTCTTGTGGAGCGCATCAATTCATAAGCAGATTGTGGTTTCTTGAAGAGTCCAGGAGGAAGTTCGCCTCGAGTGACCTTTCCGATTACTATGGAATCTTTTGAAATGGGATTTGAGGAGGAAGGCTCTCTAACAGAAACAGAGAGAGAGCTTTTTCAGCAGTTCCACCAGTAACAAGGGTAAGGACTGCACCTTGTTCTGGTTGAACAAACTCTGTAGCACCAGAAGCTACTAGATCTGGTTTGCGAACAGGAGACACAGTCCTTTCAAGATTCTCAATGTTTGGACTAGATGACTCAACAACAGGCCCTACAGCAGATTCCTTTTCAGGAATAAAAACAGATTTATCCTGTTCCATCACAGGAACATCAAATTTGGGCATTATCGGCCAGGGGTTGGGAAGAGATTACCTTTGATGACGCCTTCATCGATTAGACACACGGGGCGCCTTAGACTTGTCACCTTTTGAAACAGATGACCTTGAAGATCTCCGCAACTGACTAGTAGCCAGAGACAGGGGAGACAGTGGAATGGTGGCAAGTTTGACTGGACCTTTCCTGACTTTGGAATCGACTGTTTCAGAATCCTTCTTTGAAAAGCTCCTTAGGCTAGTAGAACTAGCCTCTGATTCGTTGACTGTTTTCGATCTCTTTGCTCCTGTCGATAGGATGTAAGCGGTTGGTTGTCTAGATCGAGTAATAGATTTTCCACCTGTCTGTTGGCTAGAAGCACCTGAAGGCTGTAGACACTCATTTTTCACACCTAATTTTATAGTTTATGCTTTACATAAATCTGAGTCTATAAAATTTTCTCGAATTTATTCACGGACTCATTGCACGATTTATATTAAAGACGATTATTTTTAGAACAATTGAGTTTTTGAAAATAATTGATTTTGGATTCTTAATAAAGTTAAGGTAGTAATTTGTCTATGTTACAACACTTAGAGAAGTTATTATACTTAGAATATTCAAGGTTTTATTTAATTAATTACCTTGGGTATTTATAAAAGAAATTAAAAAAAAAAATATTTTACAAAATATATATTAGCGTTTTTATAAAATTTCGTTAGTTATATTTTGTTTGTTAGACTAGTTAGATTAAACTTTGAAATTTGATTTCTTGAATAAGTTAGTTTGCATTTTATTTATTTAATTAGAATTGTTCCTTATAAATAGGAATAATTAAAAATAAAATTGTTTATTTGTGTTTTTAACAAAATCTTTTTTTTGTAGGATGAAGGGGTGTGTAAAGGGATAACGTGCAAAAATAAAAAGATAACGGTGTCTACACAATAATGAGAAGCATCCTAGGTCAAAGAAAGAAAAAAGAGATTGCTAAAATAAAGGAAGAAGTTGTCAAAGAAGAATAATTCAGCCGCGTTGAAGAGAAGCATGAAGGCTTGGTCATTTTTAATTAAAAATTAAAATGACCAAGTATTACATCATTTATTAAATAAAGCTTAAATCCCATTGGATGAAAACTTGACATTTATTGACATGTCAAGTGGAGATTGCTCCATTATTTTAAACATTTGTAAATGTTTAAAATAGTTTTTTTTCCAACGGTCAAGTGTGTTAAATGGGCCTTTGGGCCCTAGGGTTTCATAGCTTTTGCCTATAAATACCTCTCTTAACACCCTAGCAAAAGGGACTTCAACTTTCGACCTTCAATCCTCACCTTCTTCTCTCTCTTTACACATTAGGCTAGATTTGTTTAGGGTTTTCATTTTTTTGCAAGGATATAAAGAGTAACCCTTTGTAAGCTTTTTTTCCTTTCTTTTGTTTATTTAAATTTGAATTTGAATTTTACTTTCATTTGATTTTTATTTTCTTTGTACTTTATATTATGCATGATTTCCTTTAAATTTATTGTTTTGATAGGCGTGTAGGTTTTATTTATGTACCTTAATCATGTAAATAAGTAGAATAGAAATAACATGTAAATAAATAAATAAAAAAGCAGAAAAAGTTTTCAAAAACACTACCAAAATAAAAAAAAATGTAAAATTTGCCTTATTTTGTATAGTTGATTTTTTTATTCTTTTAAGTAACTAGATCTAAAGTTTTTTTTTTATTTATATAAATGTTTAATTGTATTATTATAATTTTTCTGCAAAGTTTCATGTTAATTGGGATCCATTTGGATCACCAAATAATTTTTTTTAGCTAGGATTAAGTGGAAAAACCAAAAAAAAACAGCAAGTTATTCTACAAGGAGACGCATGTTCTTCAGCCTTCCAGCACTTCTCTCAAGGTCTCGGCGCTTTCCAGACGACGCTTGCTCTGCTCCAGCTGCTGCTGAATCAGACTTCTGACGCTTCCCAGGCGACGCTTGCTGCAGTCTTCAACTTTTTTATTTTTTTTATTTGTTTATTTGTTTATTTTTTTTATTTCTGCATTTTAGATTTAGGTTTATTTTTTGTTGACATTTTTTTTATTAGTTAAGAGTTTGTGGCTTGTTTGATCCTAGGTTAGAAAAAAAAATTAAAATTAAATCCTAACTAAAATTGAACTTAGCCCAAACTTAGACTTAGAATTTTCTTTAGACATAGGACTTTTTTTATTTTATTTTATTTTATTTTATTTTATTTTATTATTTTATTATTTTTTTTTATTATTTTCATTATTATTTTTATTTAAATAAAAAACCCCAAAATATTAAAATTTTAGACCTTTAAATAATTCACTAAAATTTCTTAAAAATTAATCTAGACTTAGGCCAATTAATTTTTGATTAATAACTTGCCTAGTTTTGATTTTTAGGATAACTTTATGTGTGAATTATTTGCTCTCGTTTTCTTTTATCTTTGCTTATTTGTTTATCTCATGCAAACTCATTAAATGCTTAAAATAGAAAATCCTAAAATGTAAAGCGTAAGAATGTTTAAAGAAAGGCCAAAATTAATTAGTAGAGACCTTAGGGGCGTTGTGGGACATAGCGTCTAAGAAACCCTTTCCCACACGTAACCAAACGCCGAACTCACATCTCTTAAATTCCTAATTTTTGAAATTAGGTGGCGACTCTCTAGTCGTGAGGTTAATTAATACTGAAAAAAAGTTAAAAAAGGCCTATGACATACTTCCCATTAAAAAAACTCCCAATCTCTCCCAGATTCGACGGGAAGGTAAGATATGGAGTTGTCTATAAAGCCTCGTTTTTAAAACTTAAATTTTTTCAACATTAAAATTAATTCCCCTCACGTTTTCAAAAAAATAAATTTTTAAAGAGTGCCCAGAATTTTCAAACTAGTTGATCAAAAATTCTTTTTTTAAAAAATCGATCACAAAGGCGATTCTTTAAGATTCTTCATTCTGACTAGGGTGTTGGCGACTGTGAAAATAGTATACACCCTAGTCGAGTTGATCGTTTCAGGTTCACCCGTCGGAACCCCTAAATGCTCCAATAACCGGCTTAGTTGGGCAGCGAAGGATATGCTTTCCTTGTTCTCCTAGTTAATGGAGAAGTAGAGATTATGAAACAACGTTGAAGCCCAGTTGACCTGGATCCCCTTTGAGATGGCACACATATAGTCAAATTGATCTTGACTATAGAGATTGAACGATCCAGCTTTCCTTTGAAGCACTTTTTCCACCACATCATTTAGCAAAATAAAGTGTGGTTTAAGGACTTTCTTACTTCCATTCAATCGAATCGCCGAACCATCGGCTGATAAAGCCTTCTGCATTTCCTCCATCACTTTCGATGACAAATGCCTATTGAAAGTATGTCCCTCCGATGGAAGTTCAAAGAACTCTGCGTAAGAGGCTTCATCGAAAGAGATCTCCGTACCGTTAATAGTTGCTAATGTGGAATCGCCCACCACTGTTGCAGTATGAAAGAACTCCCGAACTTCCTTCTCATGAAAGATGAACGGACCGCCAAGATACTTTCCGAGACCGGAATACTCGGGGTTTCTGAACATATCGATCACCTCTTGTTGATCGAAGGAATAGACTAATGGAAAATCAACCTGCAAAGTACAGTGACCCAACGTGATTCTCTTGTTTCACATTTTCAGTATAATATGAACATGCACAAGATTAACAAAGGTTCTTGAGAGAGGAAAGCAAAGAAATCTAGGGTTCTTAGAAATCTTAAGTGAGAAAAAACTTTCAATCTCATGCAAAAATGTCCTTATATAGACTCTCAAGAGTCATATAGGATAACCGTTGTTTTTCCTAAGGGTATGGCCCATCATTTAAAATTAGACGTCCTTTCCAAAGAGTCATCATTATATTGAGGGTATATTAGTCATTCTCTCTTAACTTGAAAGACATGTGTCTTCATGTTATCATGAGATGACTGTTTTAATGTTTGAGCGGGAAAATCAGATATCTCCTCACGTGGACAGTTGTCCTTGATCAATCTAATGAGCATGTAGTTAGACGTTTTTCTTACTACACATATCTATAAAACTAAACGTCTATTAGACACATGGGTCCATTAGATGCATACGTCTAATTACGTGTCTTAAAATATACGTCTAATGTCTATCAGACGTGTACGTCTAATTACGCATGAACACCACGTATTAGACGTGTGTTTGGTTAGACGTGATCATCTTCATGCTAATGATGTAAAAACGTCTAACATCTATTAGACGTGTACGTCTAACCGCACAAGTTTTAAACCACAACATATAGACTTAGATGTATAGATTGTGAGCAAAAATACGTTTAAGTACATGCCCCTTCCTTTAGACACCCTTGTCTAATAGACCAATTAAAGCCATTCGTTTGAGAGTATCTTTACTTTCAAAGCAATTTTCCCTCTTATTTTGTGCAAGTACAAAAATGAATAACCAAATTTTTTGAGATCTTTCGGATCAAAGGTATTTTAATACAAAAACATAGAAAAACATTTAATCTTCTAGAATGGTAATGGCCAATTTTGATCTTCTGAAATGTATACTCAAGAGAGTATTCTCCATGCTTCCTTCATGCAGTCCTTCTACATCACCTACATAAGAAACTATTTACAAACTTGGTACCCATATTCAATTGGGTCCTCGATCAATTAGTCCCTTAGGAATCCATATTTGACATATTCTAATGGATTTCCCATGTTGTGTTGTGATTAATGCGTATGATTTTGACTTAGCAGACGACTTTATGCTAGCCACTAATCCCTTAACTTTTGAAGAAGATTTTCTTTTAAAACTCCTTGACTTTGAGTCAGGTTTTAGATTGCCAGACTTGCTAGCTGCTTCTAATTTATTCTTCATCCAGCTAACAGTCGGTGAAACATAAATAATTTCATTCTTAAAAGCTATTTCTTCACGAATGGGATCAGATTAACTATCAGTCAAAACTTATTGGATTAAGCTTGTCATTCGATGAGTTTGACTTTTTGCACGACAGATTTGAGTCATTGCCATTAAATCCTTGACCGAATTTAGATCCAGCAGGTCTTAACATGCTGATCTAATATTTGACAGCTTCTCCAGACCTTGTCCATGCACTAACAACATAGTTTAACCTCTTGTTTTCAGCTAAAATAGTTTGAATCTGTTCTTTGAGTATCTGATTCTCAGATGAGATCTCTACAACTTTCTTTTCAAAAACATTTGATTCAAGAATTTGAGGTAAAATTGGTTGAGATACTTTAGGTGATGATTTAGTTTCATTTAGGGATTCTGCTATCTTTCTGTACTCAAAGACTATGTCATTTAGTGCAGCTACCAGTTGTTCCCTTGAAAATCTTTTAGAAGAGAAGTCAAATACCTCAGTTTCCTGAGTTTGTTCTTCATCTTCTCTTGCCATGAAGCAAGCCACTTCTTCGTCATGACTATCATTGGATGAGAAGTAAGAGTCATGGATGCTTCTTCAGTTCTTTCCATCTCCTTCCATAAGAGCCTTAAGCTCCTTTTCATCATCCTTCTATCTTCAAGCTTAGGTTTCTTGCACTCCGATTGGTAATGACCTGCAATACCATATTTATAACATTTAACATTATCCTTTGAGTTAGGGTTACTCTTCTTCATAAAGTCGCCAAACTTCTTCATGAAGAGAGACATGGCATCACTGCTCAGTTGTTGTGCCTCCATCTTCACATCAGTAGCTATAGGTGGCTCTTCAGAATTCACCAGAGCTTTGTCAATGATGATGGATGTGGATTGATCTTCTTCAATCCTACAATCAACTCGAACTCATAGGCCTTGAGATCAACAAACAGGTCGAAGGGAGAGATCTTGCTGAGATCTTTGGATTCCCTCATAGACATTATCTTTATGTCCCATTCCCTCAGAAGAGCACGTATGACCTTAATAGCAAGCTCCCTATTGCTATAGGTCTTGCCAATGATGGATAAGGAGGAGACAATCTTGCTGAATGTGGTGTCGAACTCGTTCATTGTTTCACCAGGACGCATCTTGAAACTGTCAAACGGTTGAGTGACAACCATGATCTTGTTTTCCTTGGTTTGCTTGTTACCCTCATATAGTTGGATGAGTCTGTCCCAGACCTCTTTAGCAGTATCGCATTCGATAATGTAGTTGAACATGCTATCATCGAGGGATCTGTACAGAATATCAAGAGCCATTTTGTTGAGGTTGTTTTTCCTCTTTTCTTCATTGGTCCATTCGAATTTCTCCTTGTCGATCTTGATATGACCATCTATGATGACACTCTACATGTCGTCATGAAGAGAAGAGAGATGAGCACGAACTCTTTTCTTCCACATGATGTAGTTTTCTCGAGAGAAAGTTGGAATGGAGGTTGCACTGGCATCTTTGGTTAGGATTGTCATTCTTTAGTAAAAGCTTGAGAATAGAAACAAAGCTCTAATACCAATTGATAGGATCGGCTTAATCAATAGAGACGGGGGTCTGGCAATTGATGAAGACTTAGGAAAAATAGTTTGAAAGAAATCTTGTTATGGATTTAATTCACTTTCTATTCTACGCAAACCTTTGTAAACACTTGAAACAGAATATAGTGCGGAAATGTTTAACACATTTTTAGCACGTTTAACACGTTTGATAAATTTTGGTACATTTACCACATTTTGACATGTTTAATACATTTTGGCCCGTTTAACACACTTGTGATATGTTTAAAATGTGTTTTTTTTGGGAAAAATGTTTAAAATGTGTTAAACATGCCAAAAATGTGAAAAACATGTTAAACGTGCCAAAATGTGTTAAACTTGTCAAAATGTGTTAAACATACCAAAAACATGTTAAACATGTTAAACATGTTAAAAAGTGTTAAACGTGCCAAAAATGTGTAAAACGTGTCAAAATGTGTAAAATATGCCATAAACGTGTTAAACATGTGAAAAAACATGTTAAACGTGTTAACATGTCAAAAACGTGTTAAACATGCCAAAAACGTGTTAATCTTATCAAAATGTGTAAAAAAGATGTTAAACATATTAAAAATGTCAAAAACGTGTTAAATGTACCAAAAAGTGAAAAACGTGTTTAATGTGCCAAACGTAAAAAACGTGTCAAAATGTGTTATAATGCAAAAAACGTGTTTAATGTGCAAAAAACGTGAAAAACATGTTAAACGTGTGAAAATGTATTTTAAGTGTGAAAACATGTCATAAACGTGTTTAAACGTGCCAAAAACGTGTGAAAAACATGTTAAACGTATTAAAAATGTTAAAAACGTGTTAAATGTGCCAAAAACGTGATAAACGTGTGAAAAACGTTTTAAACGTGAAAAACGTGTTAAACGTGCCAAAACGTGTTAAACGTGTCAAAATGTGTAAGACGTGTTAAACATGCCAAAAACGTGTTTAATGTGCAAAAAAACGTGTTTAATGTGCAAAAAAACGTGTTTAACGTGCAAAAAAACGTGAAAAATATGTTAAACGTGTTAAACATGTCAAAAACGTGTTAAATTTGTTAAACATGTCAAAAACGTATTAAACGTGCCAAAACGTGAAAACATATTTAAGAAGTTAACATTCTGAACCCATATTTTATTTTACAAACATAAGAATTGGAATTGAATTACAATTCTATCAGTTTCTCAAACATAGGAATTGGAATTGAATTACAATTCTATAATGTTTCCAAACATAGGAATTGAATTGTAATTCATTTCCAATTCTTATGAAATTGGAATTAGAATTCCAATGCCAATTCCAATTCCCCCTCATCAAACATACCCTTAGAGTTATGTTGCTAATAAAAATTTTAGTTATTAAAACAAACTTGAATTTGTAGGTTGGACAATCGACATTTTTTATCCCTCTTGCAATCTCCCTCATTCAAAATTTGTATACTTTATCTGAATACATACAAGTTGGATTGTCGATTCGAGCATGGTGGAACAATCTAAGAATGGGACGGGTGAATATTGTTACAACCCCGTTTTTCGGATGCCTTAGCGTTATACTTATCCTTCTCAGACTTTTAGAGACAACTTTTGAAGTCACTAAAAAATAACACATAACGAATGATCATGATGGAGATATCAACTATAAGAATACTAGTTGTTTCACGTTTGATGAGTCGTCTATGTACATATGTGGCACCAACGTTTTGTTGATCCAATTTGTCGCACTCGGGATTGGGACTTATAGGTCTCAAGTATTCGTGGCTTCAAACGAAGGTTGGGGATTTGAGGAGTTGATATGTAGTTTGTGGGTGGTAACGAGTTATTGGGTATTTCTTTATGGAGTAGCAAAAGGGAAATATGTGATTCCATTCTCAACTATCATAAAGTTGGGAGTTTTAACAATATTATTTGTAAGTTGTTTTTGGGCGACATAGTTCGGATATGTTGAAATGATATTGTTTTAATTTATTAATAATACAATGAATGGTAAGTTACTAAAGATAAATGACTGAGCTACATTATTATGGATGAAAACTCATCTTGGGCGTAGTATCTCTAAAGTCAAACAAATTGTTAAATATTAATTTAAAAAGATCATCCCTTTACATCGGAAATATTATTATAAATAAAATTTATTTAATTAAACTTCAACTAATTTGGCAGTTGTATTTATAACCATGGTAAAAAGTTGTTTATTTTAAACCCCACTAAGATAGTACAGTGGTAAGAGTCGGCTTAAGAGATCAAAATATTAAAGGTTTGATGGGAAACATGGATGTGAGTTTTAGGCTAATTCTCCTTTAATTAAAAAAAGGTTTTATTTAAAATAAATTAATTTAACAAAATATATTATAAATATAAAAATATTATTAATATATATCACATCATAAATTCTACATTATTAAAATAACATGTCTACATATTCCTTAGACCTAAGTTCGATGAGAAAGGACATCGTTAAACCGATTAGGGTTAAATATTCTAAAATTTGAGGAACTCAAGTGGATCATACGATGGATCTTAGTTTGATACCAATTATGAATGATCTATAAAGACGGATAACAGTTGATGAATGAGTATATGTTAAAAGAATATTAAAAATATTGCGATTAGCCAGATAACATTCTTGTATTCATAACAAGAGTAAGTATATGCATGAGCCTTGTTGAGTAGACTTAATAGTTAATAGTTGGGCTTTCTCAGTGACCACCCAATTCTCTATTTATTAGAGTTTTGTATTAGGATTTCAGGGTACCGAATATTATATAAACTCGTGTTATAACCCTAATTTGTTATGTCATTATCTTTGTAATAATCTTCTCAATAATAGTTTATCTCTTCTAAGGAACGTAGTCAAGTTTTTATCTTGGTGAATCACGTTAAATATGTGTCATTTTTATTGTTTACACTATTCTCACGCATTCCGTTACAAACTAGTATTAGAACCAGGTTGAGTCAGTCGTTTATTTTCTTCAATTCAGATGGTATCAATAAACATCAAAATCGACAAGTTTACGGTGAGAAACAATTTTAATTTATGGCAGATCAAGATGGGGACTTTGTTCAAACAACACGGTATATGGGGGCGCTAAAAGTGTTGACAGGAACATATATAACTGTTGAGATGATCATTCTAGAGGAGAAGACACATTCAACAATAATGTTATGTCTTTGAGAGGATGTCCTCATCGATGTCTTAGAGGAGGAGAATGTCATTGGGCTATGGTTGAAGTTGGAGAGCCTCTATATGATGAAGTCGCTCTCCAAGAAGTTTGTTGAATCAACGCTTGTTCACATTGTGAATGGAGGAAGTTATGCAAATCAGATAACACCTATATCAATTAAATTATATTAAGTTAGAATTAAGAAATATTGATCTTAAGGTTGATGATGAGGATGTTGCCTTAATTCTGTTAGTATATTTGCCTCCATCAAATGAAAACTTTGCCTAGTTTTTCATTGTCTGGAAGGATACAATAAGTTTGGATGATGTTAGGTATGTCCTTCATTCAATTATAAAGAATTAAGCTTCATGGTTGTTTACCAGCAAAGGTAACGGGCAAGGGAAAAAGAAGAAATGCGACAAGTCATTTTTTTCAAAGGATCATAAACCGAATGATGTTTGTAAATACTACATAGAGAAAGGACATTGGAAGAACAAAGGTCCTTTGAAGAAAAATCCACAGAAAAATCTACTCTCTACTATTTTTGCAGAAGATAATTCATTATCTGATAATGATATTGCTTTGGTGATAGATGAACACACCCATAAGTTGATGCATGAGTAATTTTTATATTTAATTTTTATATATTTATAATTTAATGTACTTATAAATTTATTAATTTTTTTTATTCTTTTCCTATTATTACTCAATTAAAAAGTATATAAATAAATAAATTAATCTAATATACAGATGTAAAAATAAATAAATAAATAAATAAATGAATAAATAAGAAAAAAAAGAGAAATAATTAGTTAAAGTAAAATAAATTATTAATAAGTTTTATATTAATTTTTTTATTCTCTTTATTATATTTTTATTAATTATTATCAAGATTATGGATGTAGTTTGAATGGTATATATTATAAATTTAAACGTGTTTATTTGAATAAAGTTAATTTGATAATTATCAATTTAAATTAATATATTTTCGTACTTGATTTTGATACGTTAAAATTTATTATCTTATATTAAAATTAATTAAACGCTAAAATTTTAAAATATCATGCTAAATAAAATAATTAGAACCAATAAATATGAAGTCAAAACTATATTTGTTTTTTATAAAAACTTTATACTTATTAATTTCTTTCATTCATATCTAAACAAAAAAAAAAAAAAAACAAATATCCTCCCAATTAATAAAACAACCATTTTTCTTTTCTCTTCCTAAATATATAAAAGTATTTAAATTACCTAATACAAAAAATAAAAATTAACATAGTATATTCCATAGTTCACGGATTGAAAGATGGATGAACAAACCCAAGCACATAGAATCGTCTCAAATGACTTGGCAACGCGAACATAACTTCCACTTTCGCAGGTCCTTGTAACAAATTGCAACAGCTTTATCAACATCTATTTGAGGTATACCAATGCTAATTAGTTCATCAATAAAATCCTACATCTTTGCAGCACTTAGAGATTTAGATTTATATTCAGCAATCAAAAGATTTATAACACTAATATATTGTGATGTCATTTGGTCACAAATGGTCTCAAATTTGGTATTAAAGTTGTCCAACTTTGAGTCAATCCTTTGTTGAAAAGTTTCTGATTTATTCTTCTTATGGAAACTTTCCCTTCTCGGTGAAAGTTTGTTTCTTTTCTTGGATGATTTTTTGTTTGATGAAATTGTACGTGAGCTTTTTGAGTGAGAGACGACAATAGGTTCATCTTCACCATCCGATGAAGAACTCACAATTACATTCTTCTGCCAACTAGGATCCATGTGTACGTCAAATATATCTTCATCTCTAAGCCCTATCGTCCAATCTTTACCTCACACCATGTCTAGTTTGCGCAAATATGTGAATGTAAAATCTCGCAACCCAATGGCCTTCGAGTAAGTCTATACAAAATAACATAACATTCAGAATATGTACAAATAAATAGAAAGAACTACCAAAGTAATGCTCAATAAATAATCGATGAGAGTTTAAAACATCTTACCAGACACCATTCATCAAACCATTGATTTTCACATTTGATCTTATGTTAAACCTCATTCCACTGACAACCACTTTGCATACACATCTCTGTAATGGGATTGTACTTGCTTTAAGATTTTTTATCTTTAATTCAATGTGAGGAGCAGCTTCTTTATTGAAATTGAAAATCTTACGCATTATCATCATACTTAATTGACTCATGTAATTGCTTTTAAATCCAAAGTCTACTTTCCATAATAGATCACAAGCTAACTCTTAGAGGGAATCAATTAAAGCATCAACCTCATCATCAGTCCCAGTGTCCCACATTGTTTGCTTTTTCCATGTCCACGGTAAACAGGTATAGATGTAGACATCCTACAAAAAAAACAATAATAACAGAAAATTAAATACAATAAAAATATAAATTTTAATAAATATAACTTATAATTACTGAATTTTTAAAATATATGAAAATCTAAAACACAATAAATGAATTAAAAATATAAAAAAAAAATCTATCAAGTATAAATTATTCATGCATTAATTCAAATTACGGAGTTGTCATAATAAGTATAAGAAACATGCACTAATTAACATTATTGACATTGGATCTAGTGGACCACGCATTATACATATTAGTAGTCATATTATTTCTAAATTCTAGCCACTCAATACTTGGATTAATTTGTGTAATATGAACTACTTCTTCATCATCATCACTTTCCTCATTATTGTTCTCTTCGTCTTCTTCAATAATTGACTCTTGTAGATCGACACTCATAAATTTGTGAATCAAGTTATGAAAAAGACAACATGCCATTATGATGTGAATTTGGATTTGAATGGTAAAGAATGAAGGGGATGCAAGAATCTTCCATCTTCCTTTTAACAACCCAAGACATCTTTCTATAACATTTTTGGCTTTAGAATTCTTCATGTTAAAGTATTTCACTAAGGTCTATGGCCGATGTCCATCAAATTCTTTGAGATTATATCGTTGTCCTCAATAGAGAACAAGAAATCATCTTGCATTGCAATATCCAGAGTCAGTCACGTAACAACAACCTTCATTGTTGAACAATAAATACATATTGAGTAATATGAAAATATGAAAATAAAATTTACATTGATGAATAGATATATCAATGCAATTTTACCTAGAGGGACTCTTAAACCATTAAATCTTGAAATTACATCGCGACCATCATGTGTTGAACCCCACCAAAGCACTACATATATAAATTGCATTTCGGGCAACACACGCCTAATACGTTTGTTGAAATATAACCTTTTCTCATGCGATACCGAGATTTATTGTCATTAGGAGGTGTAACTTTAATTAACGTTCCATCTAATGCTCCTAAACAACCCTAAAAATTGGAGTTTTAGCTACAATAGTCAACATTACATAAACTAATTATTTACTCTAATTTTTATGTATTATAATATTAAAATGTATAGTGTCATCAAAATACCTGAAAAAATTTCCATATCTCTCATCGCGACAATCCTGAGAGATAGGTTCTAGCTTATTCAATAAAATTGGATGTAATTTCAAAATTGCATGAAGAACTTAAAGGAATTGTCGACTCAGAGTTTCTATACTACGATAAAAATGTAGAGAAATTGTCCTACTTTTTTTTGTGATGGGACAATATATATATAAACATTGCTACAACTTTATATATTGATGTGTTTCTAGTCGGCATCAAATCTTTAATATCTCTTACCATATCACACAATACTATAGAGGTTACCCCATCCATTCAAAGTTCTCTAATGCATGTCGTATCATACTCTATTGTCAATCCAGCCATCCATATAGTTCGAGAGATTATTTTTTCTTCTTTTGTTTTAATATCATGAATCCTTTCTCGAATGTAGGAACATATGATTACATAATATTGAGAAAATAAAAAGATCAACATATTGTTTGTTGAACCAATAATAACTTCTTTAGTTTCGTTGTTATTCAGTGATAAGAGGGCGAGCCATTTTCAGTACAATGAAGATGAGCTGATGAGAAATAAGAAAAATAATAATATTCATTGATGAGAATCCCACAAAACCAATATATATATTTGTTATATATATAAATATTCATTAAAATAATCTAAAAAAAGGTTAGTCTTATGTTCAAACAAAACCAGCATAGATTAACAAGTAAAACACTCAAAATAGATTAAATCACACCTAACAAACATAATTTATATACTCAAATAATGGAAAATCAAAATATATCTACTCAAATAAAGGAAAATCAAAATATATCTATTTAAATAAAGAAAAATCAAAATATATATCTACTCAATTAAAGGAAAATCAAAATTAGATGTACTAACTAGAATTGAGAAGATGGGAAGTAAAACCTATAAAAAAAACATGGAGAAGAGAAACAGAATAGAGAAGAAGACAAAAGAGAAAACATAAAAAAAAAATGGAGAGAGTGGACGATGAATAAAAGGGGGAGTGGAGAGAGAATCATATGGAGAATAAAGACTGAAATGAGTTTCATTCCCCCAATTTGGAGGGGATTGAATGATTCCCGAGTATAAGGGATTCATTTTAGTGTTCATCAACTAAAATCACGTACGAAATATCCATATTTTATCCATTTCTCATTCCGGAGTACAAAAATCACGTTCTAAGCATGCCCTTAGTTTTTGTTAATTAAAAATTCAGCCTGACTAGGAATCCCCTTAAGACAAGGCCATTTTAATTAATTTAAAAAAAATATAAAAAAAATTGGCCAAATCTTGTGTAGGGTGTTAAATGGGCCTTGGGCCCTAGGATTTTATGGGTTTCCTATAAATACCACCCCTTAACACCTTACAAAAAGATCAATCTTTCCACCTCCATGTGCCCTTAGGCTATCCCTTTCATTCCTCTATAATTTTTCCCATTTTCTAAAACTTAAACAAGAGAACCAACTAGTGTGGTTGTGTCTCAAGTCTTTTATTTAGAGTTATTTTGGCTAGATTCACCTTACACCAAAAGAGCAATGCCCCTTTGTAAGCTCTTTTGCACTTCTTCATTTTTTTTAATTTGAATTTGATTTTTTCTTTCCTTATATTTAATGTTATGCATATTTCTCTTTAAACTTATTGTTTTGATAGAATGTTTATGGGTTTGTTTTCTGTATGTACATATGTAACCAAATTAAACAATAAAATATAACACACACAAAAATAAAAATAAAATAAAACGTACAAAAATAAAAAAATATGCAAGCTTTGATTTTAATATTGCTCGACTTTCTTTATTTTATGCATCATCTTGTAGATGTGTATATATATAACATAATTAAATAGTAAAAAGAACCAAAATTTTTTATTTTAAGAACACTAAAAAAACAATATGCCTTTTTATGCAAATTAAATTAAATTTTATTTTTATTTTTTTAGTGGTTAAATTTAATATTTTTTATATATATAAATGATTTTTTACGTGTTAATAAGGTTTTTAAGGTGTTTTGGATAAGGTGGGTCGGTACGATACACCTTAATATTTTATTCATACCTTATACCTTATGAAAATTTTGGTATACAAAAAATGCATACATTTATCTTACCTTAATTTCAGTATACATTAATTTCAGTATACCTTAATTTCAGTATAGAAAAAATTAATACATTTACCTTACCTTAATTTCAGTACGGTATCGATATTATAACTTTGATACCTAAAAAATATTAACTTAAAAAAATAAATATAATCCGTATGGTAGAGATTGCATAAAATTAATAATATTTCAGTATAATTATATTTTGATTTTATTCAAAAATTATATTTCTATAATTAAATTAATATCAAATCTATTTAATAATTTATTTATAAGTATTATATATATTTTAATTTATAAATACCATTTTGGTATTTCGGTATATCTGGATATACCAAAATTTTAAAAATCTCATACTTTTACCGTAACAATAATTTCGGCATCGGTTCCATACATTACCTTTTTTCGCTATACCTTAAAAATCGATATTTTTGATATATTGTGGTATAGTATTTTCAATATACCTATAATATCGGTAATTTTCCCACCCCTAGTTTTGGGATCCTTCTGGATCACCAATTAGTTAATAAATTGAGAGCAGGTTTAACAAACGAAAACCAGTGCGTTTCTGCCGATTAGCGACACCTAGAACCAGTGAAATTAGCCCTAGGATGCACTGGAAGAGCCTCCAACCAAAAAATATGCACCCATGAGCATATGCGGGTGCTAGCCGATCAAGGAGCTTCTCGGCATGTAGAGACCAACACCTTATTGACACTTCAAACGCTGTTGTGCACACAAGACAAAAAAAAACTAGCTTGGCTCTACACCTGTGCTAGTTTTCCTAACGCTCAAGACCTTCAAACTAGACCCAAGACTCTTTACCTGATCGAGAAAACTTATCCCCGGGCTAACTTTTTGTCACACATAGCTTCTTAAGACATCCCTTAGGATTTTAATTATTTATTTAATTTTCTTCTTTCTTTTATTTTCTTTTTTTTTCTTTTTAGCCTCTTTGGGCTATAATTTGCACCCAAAAAGGACCTATTGTCTGTTTAAGACTGTAAAGGTGAGCTACTGCAGACTTAGGAGCGAGAGGATGCACCGACTTCTGGTCACATTCCTACACTCGATCGAGGACTAATGTTGCTTGTTGCTGTTGACCAAGGACCGATGTTGGCTACACATGGCGACTGAAGACTACTATTTCTTGATCCTACCGACCGAGGACTGATGATGGCACCTAGAGACCAAAGATTGTTGTTGCTACGCATTGTTTGACCGATAGAGGGACTTGCACCAACATCCGACCGAGCTGGGTCAGATTTTTCGACTAAGGGCTAATTATTCGACCGTGGAAGCTTAGTTGTGACCCATTTTTATTTTTTTTGTTTTGCTTTTTTTGGACACTTTTTGTATTCTTTTAGATAAGTTTGTGGCTTGCTTAATCCTACGTTAGAAAAAAAAAATTAAAATCAAATTCTTTTTTAAAATTTGAACATAAACCTAACTTAGACTTAGGATTTTTCTTTGACTTAGGATTTTTTTCTTTAACTCAAAATCATTTTAAAAAACCAAAAAAAAAAAATCAGACCCTCTATATAATTCACTTCAATAAAGATTTTTTTTAAAAATAGTCTAGATTTAAGCCAATTAAATTTTGATCAATAATTTACTTAGTTTTAATTTTTTAGGATGACTTTATGTGTGAATTATTTGTTCAGGTTTTCTTTTAAGTTTTAACTTTGTCTATTATTTTATTGTCTTTTATCTCATGCAAACTCTTTAAATGTTAAAATGGAAAATTCTAAATTGTAAAGCGTAAAAAATTTTAAAAAACGGTCAAAGTTAACTAGTAGAGACCTTAGAGGAGTTGTGGGGCATTGCGTCTAAAAAACTCTTTCCCACACGTAACCAACGCCGAACTTAATCTCTTAATTTTCTAATTTTTAAAATTAGGTGGCGACTCTCTAGTTTTGAAATTAATTAATATTTAAAATTGAAAGTAGGCCTATGCCATACTTTCCATTAAAAAACTTACAATCTTTTCCAGATTCGACGGGATGGTAAGTTATGGAGTTATTTATAAAACATCGTTTTATAAACTTAAAATATTCAAACCTTAAAATTAATGCCCCACACAAGGTAAATAAACTTTTTTGAAAGAGCATCCCAAATTTTTTAAAACTCGTCGATCAAAAAAATGTTTTTTTTAAATCGATCATAATAGGCGAAGCACTCGAAAGGATAGGTAATGCATGGGACTGACTAATTTCAGATTGCACAGACCGCTCTTAAAGACAAAGTATTCAAATGGATAAATCTACTCTTAGGAGCATATCCTATCACACTCTAAAATTGAAGAAGTTAGGCGAATCCTAAAATTGGTAGACGCATAAGAAAACTTGTGTACCAATAAACATCGTGATACAGGGAGACGAAAATAAACATTAATGCCTTAAATGAGACAATTAATAAATGTTTTTAATTGTTAGTGTAACTACAAGATACTTATATCAATGTAATGAAAAGACAAACAAGACTAACCATTGGATGAAACAATTGATGAATGGATTTATGGTTTAATTTCTAGTTATATATATTCATGTAAGTACTAAAATTTTACCTATCAAATTTATAAATTTTAAAATAATTATTTTCAATAAATAAATTTAAGATAATTAAAATTAAGGTCAAAACATAATTAAATAATTAATGAAAATAGTAATTAAATCTCAATTAATTAAAATAATGGCAAAAAAAAATAAATAAAATAATTTGAGATAAATATTGTATTCATTTTATCTCAAATTAATTTGAATGGGTCAAAAGAAATTAAAATAAATAATTTATGATAAATATTATATATTCTAAATAAATTATTTATAAAGCCCCAAATATAAAAAAAAATAGAAAAAAAATATTATGTCTATTTAAAATATTTTGTATGTTGAAAACAAAGTTAAAAAGATTAAAGAAAAAATCAATTTCAAACAAGTTCTAAGGTAAAAATATTGTGATAAATGACTACTATAATTAAATATAACTAGTGCATCAGACTTTACAACCATCAGATTTGAAATCTCATCCAACACTCAATAGCTAGTTGCATCGCCCGCTGCAACAAAAAAATGACGCGTCCGCGAAACAACGGATCGTTATCCGCGAAACAACATATCAACTAACGCGCGACAATCGTTAGCCAAAAAACGTAGACGGCGTGCAATGTCGTTAATCATTATATTATCAAATTTATTTTAATTATATTTTAAATAAATTATATATAATTTAATTAATTATTATAACATTATATTTATATAATTATTTTTTATTAATAAAACATATTTATAATTAATCTTAAAACTAAAATAATCTTATTAATAATAAAAAATTTATATCAAATTAAAGAATTAAAATAATAATATTAATAATTAAACACTTTTAAGAGTAAGAAAACACATATATATTAACTTTAATTTTTTTAGTTTACTTGAAAACATTTTTACTCATTTTATTATTATTAATTTTATTATTATTATATGTATTATTTATTTATATGTTTTATAATTATTCTAAAATTTTATTTATTAATTGATATGACAAAACGCATTTATAATATATTTTTACAATAATTTATATTTAGATTATTTTAAATAAAATAATATATATTATTTTATATTTTAAATTTTAAATTTTTGAAAAACTAAATATATGTTTAAATTTAAATAATTTGGAAAAAAAATATATTAAAATTATAAAATATTTAACTAAAATAAAAATATAATTTATTAATAAATTATTAAGCTTAATAAAAAAATAAATATTATAAAATTAAATATAATATTTAGTTTTAAATTATTTATTTGTAATGTTTATTTTATATTTAATTAAGGTATTTATTTTTGTTGGGTTATTGTAATCCTGTTATAATATATTGTTTTTTAAAATATTGTGTTTTAAAATCTCTAATATTTGTTAGATAAATTATTTAATGTAATGATATATTTGTTGATTGATGACCATCATAAATATAAAAATAAATATAAATTATTTAAAATAAATATATGATTATAATATATTTTTTTAAATAATTTATATTACATTATTATATGTTAATTATTTTAATAAATAAAATTATATTTTATTATTTTATTATTATAAATTTAAAAATATATATATTTTTTAGTATTTAAATTTAAATAATTTGATAATAAAATTAATTAATTTATAAAATATTAAATTTAGTAAGACTTAAATATTTAAAAAGTGTATTTTATATTTAAAAATATAAAATTAAAAATTAAAAATAATTTTTTTTAATTTTTTAATTTTATTTTAAATTTATGAAATATTCTAAATTATATTATTTTTAATATACAAGATTTTACTTTAAATTATTGATATTTATTTTTTAACTTTCTAATCATATTTAAAATTATGATTTTTTAATTTACTAATAAATAAATCTTTAAAACAATTAGTTCACTCATAAATAAGTCATAAAATTAAAATGATGGAGTTCATAGTTTATTATATATTATTATAAATAATTATTTTATATTTTAAATTAATTTCTAATTTTATAATTGAATAATATATATATATATATATATAATAAAATTAATAATAATAAAATAAAAAAATGCAATAAATTATTTTAATAATATTTATATATTAACAAATTTATTTTAATTATATTTTAAATAAAATCATATTTAATCTATTCATTATAACAAAATCATATTTATATATTATAATATATTATTAATAAATAATATTCATAATTAATTAATATTATTTTTCTAAAATGTTTTGTATAATTTACAGTAACAGTAACGATTAGAATAGATAGTATAAATATAAAAATTAAAAGGATGGAGTTCATAGTTTATTATATATTATTATAAATAATTAGTTTATATTTTAAATTAATTTCTAATTTTATAATTAAATTTAAATATTTAAATAATTTTTATTTAATTATTTTAATTAATATGATTAAATAATTATTTTAATTTAAATTTTATTTTAAATCAAATGATATTTAATCTAATTAATTATAATAAAATGATATTTATAATTAATTGATATTATTACTAATTATTAAAATTATTATTAATTATATGTTTTCAATAAATATTTATTAACATTTTATTTATAAAATAATATTATTGTTTTTTTATAAATATTACTAGAATAAAAATAGAATAATATTTTATCATTTATATTTATAAAATTTATAAAATAAATATCTTTTAATATTTAAATTTTAATAAACTGATAAAAACAATTAATTGTTTTTATAAAACAGTAAACTTAATATGCAATTATATTATTTAAAAATTATATTTTATATTTAACTTAAAATTAAAAAAAATAAAGATATTTATTTAAAAAAAAAAAGATCTTATAAAATTTTAATAATAGAATTTATATATTAATAAAATATGAAATAAATTAAATCCTAAATTTATTAATAAAATTTTAAATTTTAAACTATAAAAAAATTAATTTTATGAAAAATAATTAATAAGATTTAAATTATTTAAAGAAGTATTTTTAAAAAAACTAATATCCTAATATAAAATATATAAAAAATTCAAATAAAATAATTATTAAGAGATATATGTTTAATATTAATTTTTAAAATAAATAAAATATTTATATAAAAATAATTAGATATGAATGATATCAAATTACTTATTTTATTCCAGATTTATTTTAATCTATCTTTAATTATTTTTCATCTAATAATATATATTTGAAATGTAATAAAATATTTCTAAATTAAATCAATATAATAATATAATGTGAGACTTTTATCATGTATAGATTATTGTAAAAAAAATAGTTTGAAATGTTATAAAATTGGATTTAATTTATTTGTTTCCCGAAGACTTGAATTTATTGAGTAAGCCAAAAGAAACGGCACAGATATGGTTCAAGCTCTGGAATATACCTGCACATATGTACAATTCTGAAGCCCTTAGTCATTTTGTAGGTTTATAGGATATACCATTATACATGGATCCAATTACTGAAGGAGGAGAACACCTAACATTTGCTAGAATTATCATTGAGGTGCATCCTATAAACACACAACCGAAAAGTATGACAGTAATAGACAGAAAAGGAAAACCTACTGTCATGGAAATCACTTATGAGTGGAGGCCAGACAGATGCTCTTTCTGCAATACTTTCCAACATGCAAGCCCATAATGTGATTTGGCTAAGGAATAAGATCAGAAAATTGATAATGGTCATAAAGTAAAGATGCAGGAAAACGATACAATAGTTCCTATTTTTAAAGAGAAAATATGGTTATAGAACAGGAAATTGAAGATAAAGAAAATTATGTACAAGAAGAGAGCAATACAAAGAAAGAAGTGGATCCTCAACCTAATCATGTTGAAGAGATAATTGATGATTCTCAATCAAATCAAGTTGAAGTGGTTGCTGATGAAAACAGAGATAAGATACTCAGGTTAATCAAGAGGAAGAAGAGAATGTCAATGTTGATATAGAGGAATCTAAAGTTGTTGAGGATTCCAAAGATGAAGCTGAAGGAATTAAAGACAATGATATCGAAATTCAAGTTGAGAACAACAAGGTGAAGAACTCATAAATTTTGAAGAATAATTTTTTCTATCAAATAAGAACAAGTTCATATAAAGAAAGAAATCAAGATGAGAATATGCAGTATTCATCAACCTCTTCAGTTCATCCCTCGTTCATTGCAAAAGGAAGGGGAAGGGGAAGAGAAAGGCAAGGGGAAGGGGAAGAGAAAGACAAGGGGAAGAGGAGGACAATATGTTGAAACATCAAGTTGGTATGGAAATAAAAATCCTGACTGGGATAATTAGGATTTGATACAGTTTGTAATATTTGTTTGTAATCTCTATTTCTTGTGTGTTTGATTGCTACTAATCAGATTCTTTAGGGTCGTTTGATTGTCATCTTATAATCCTAGCTAAGACTGGTCTAACTTTGATTCTTGACCCTCCCACTTTTGGGGTATTAATGAAATGGTTTTAACCGTTTCCAAAAAAAAATTAAACCAATAATACACTAATTAAAGTTCTCAATATCATTAAAATAAAAACAAAATTGTTGACTCTTATATAAATAGAGTTCATTGCAAATCATAATATCCATAATTATGACGAATCCAGAAGTTCCGATAGCTTGAAAAAAATTGAGAAGAACATAAAGAAAATGAAGAGGAAAAAAATGGTAACGTCAGCTCTACTTTGATGTTAATTAAAAAAAAAATTATTATAAAATAATATTTATATATAAAATAATAAACACAATTTAAAAGATAAATTATATCATAAATAATAAAAACACTCAAATAACTATATGTTGTGAAATTATCACCCAAAGATTTAAAAATAGAAATATAGCAATCGTAATGGATGTAGAACAATAACGTAAAATTAAGAATAAACAGAATAACGATACAAGAGTTTTACCCAGGTTTGGACCAACAATATCTTACGTCTTGGTTTCGGAAAAATCGATTCAATTGAGTTATAATTACAAATTCTAACTCTCTGTATGTTTTAGGTTTTAGTCTCATCACGCTCTCCAACTCGTTTACAATGTAATATATATAAGTTTTTAAAATTCATAATTAGGAAAAAATCATTCTCTCTATATATTATATTATATATATATACTCTTTCTATTTTAGAATATATTATTCTCTCTATATAATATAATATATATGAATTTTTTCCTTCTTTTGTATCTAACATTGAGGAACACTAAATTGGACCTCAAATCTCTAGGCCCAATTCCACAAATCTCCACATAGCCTCCATGTCCATTGTCAAACGAATGAGCCTCATCACTAAGAACATCTTAGAATCTATCCTCCTACTTCTCCGATTATGTTCCAAACTTTGTAACGTGAATCATGTCGCAACATTTTCGAAACTTGATTCACGTCACCACATTTGTGGCCATATCTGTAGGATTTTCATCTGTATGAATCTTCTCCACAATTATCGTTTCACTCTCTATGACATCTCGAATGTAGTGAAGTCGGATGTCGATGTGTTTTGTGTGCTTGTGAAACATCGAGTTCTTGGACAAGTGTATGGCACTTTGGTTATCGCAAAACAATTTCACCTTAGCATGCTTCACCCCAAATTCACCAACGAGACCCTTCAACCAAAGTGTCTCATTGACTTCCTCTGTCACAACGATATACTTGGCTTCCGTTGTTGAAAGAGAAACTACGTATTGTAATTGTGTCTTCCAACTTATCAAGCATCCAAATAGGGTAAACACATATCCCGGTAAGGACCTTCTCTTGTCCAAGTCACTTGTGAAATCAGCACCAACATATTCTCTCAACCTATCATCACCTACATCCGCCCGTTTAAAACAAAGACCGACATCTAAGGATCCCTTAACGTAACGGAGAACCCACTTCGTTGCCTCCCAATGTTCTTTCTCTGGGCTTGCCATAAAGAGACTAACAAGACGAACCGCGTAAGCAAGATCAGGTCGCGTACATACCATGGCATACATTAAGCTCCCAACAACACTCGCATATGGGGTGTTTTCCATTCTCACATTTTCCTCCTCGATACTCAGTGATATCTTTGAGAAGAGATTTAAATGAGTAGTTAACGACGTTTGAACTTCCTTGGCATTAGACATCCCGAACTTGGCGACCACTTTTTGGAAGTAGTCGCTTTGAGACAAGAACATGGAGCCTTTCTCCCGATCCTGCTCAATCACCATCCCAAAATTTTTCTTTGCCGACCCATATCCTTCATCACGAACTCACTCCCTAACAAACTCTTGACATTGCGTACCACTTCCTTGTTTCTTGATGCGATCAACATATCATCCACATATAACATTAGAAAGACCCCGCAACCATCAACCCACTTGACATAAACACAACTATCGAAATTGCTCCTCACCAAATCGTTACGAACTATGAACTCATCAAAGCGCAAATACCATTGTCTTGGGGATTATTTCAAACTATAAAGTGAGCATTTAAGGAGACACACCTTGCCTTCATCAACGGGTTTAACGAACCCCTTAGGTTGTGTTATGAAGATCTTCTCCTCCAAGTCCCATTAAGAAATGTCGTCTTTATTTCCATTTGCTCGAGCTCCAAGTCAAACTAATTTACTAGAGTGAGAAACACAATAATGGACGTGTGCTTCACTACCGGGGAGTAGATCTCGTTAAAGTCGACCCATTCGCCTTGTGTGAAGCCCTTAGCTACCAATCTCGCCTTAAGATTTGGCTTGTTACTACTCTTTACACCTTCTTTTCACTTAACACCCATTTTGAACAAAACACTCGCTGATTCTTGAGTTTGTTCACCAATTCTCACGTCTCGTTTTTGTCATGCGATGTCATCTCCTCTACCATAGCACGCTTCCATTCAGTTCTCTCCTCGCTCTTGATTGCTTCTCTAAACGATTTTGGCTCTAAATCTTGTACCTAATCTACCACAAGTATTGCAAAGGCTACTAAATCGGAGTAGCCAAATCTCTCCAGAGCTCGGGTTGTCTTACGGTCTCTATCTTATACTAACTGGTACGAGCTAATGTTTTCTTTCGGATCCATATCTTCCTCCTCTACCCGACCGTCTGTTTCATTCTCTTCACTAGACTCCTCCATGTCTACCAATTCATTAATAATCCCTCCTGGGAACTCCACCTCAAATTCAGTCATCTCTCTAGCGACTTCGCCAGCTTCGACTGACTATGCTTCTCCATAATAGAACTCAGTTTCCTTAAAGACCATATCACGGCTAATAATACACTTGGACGATTCTCCGTCCTTGTAAAAGAGTTTCCAACCCTTTACTCCCTCAGGGTATCCAATGAACATACACTTCTTTGCTCTCGGATCAAGCTTTCCATTCCGTTGGTACATGTAAGTCACACACCCAAATACCTTCAGGTTATCAAGTTTTGGAGGAGCGTCATTCCAAACTTCTTATGGTGTCTTGCATTCCAATGTCGTCGATGAACGAATATTGATAAGATAAGTCGCAATGTTAACCTCATCACCCCAAAATCGCTACGGTAGACTAGCCTCAAACAACATACACCGGACATGCTGAAGTAGCATTTTTTTATTTGCTCCGCCAAGCCATTCTGTTGTGGTGTCTGTCGGACAGTTTTGTGATGAACCATCCATTCTTCCTTGATAAACTAATTGAGTTCCTCTCCTAGGTACTCCAACCCATTATCTGTTCGGAGCTTTTTAACCTTCTTACCGGTCTGAGTCTATACCATCTTCTTCCACTCCTTGAATTTAGCAAATGCCTCATCCTTATGCTTCAAGATGTATACTCAAACTTTGCGCGAACAATCATCAATGAAGGTGCTAAAATACAGACCTCCACCTGGAGTTGCAGTCCTTGCTGCCCCCCACAAGTCTAAGTGAACATAATTGAGAATCTTCTGAGTCACCTCAACTGATCGCCCAAACTTCACCCTCGTAGCTTTACCGTATGTGTGGTTCTCGCAAAACTCCAAATTATCAAGTTTCTCCTTGTAAAAATAACCTCTTTTACTCAACTCCTTCAAACCCCTCTCGAAGTTCTACCACTAGCGCCATTTCACCAACCAAGGTGTTGCCTTAAAGGACGTAAAGAATCTTCTCTCGCACACCCCTCATTACCACTAGTGACCCCTTTGTGACCCTCAATACGTTCTTCTCTCCCTACTATTAAAAGACAAGTTGGTCTAGTGAGCCAAGAGAGATTAAATAACTCTGAAGATCCAGGACGGTTCATATTCCGTTAATACCCTCTCGATTCCATCATGCGTCTTCAAACGCACTGTTCTGACCCCATCTCACCCTACTAGACTTGTTGTTACCTAAAAAAACTTCTCCCACCGAAGTCTTCTCATAGGTCTCGAACCAACTGTCATTAGGTGTCATATGGAACGAACACCCATAATCCATAATCCAACGCTTGTGAGACTAATTAGTGGAGACAATGAGAACATCCGCACTTTCGTACCCATTCTCGACCTCTTGAATAACCACCGCTTCTCTGTTCTTCTTCAAGTCGTTACTCAAATATGAACAATCTCTCATAAAGTGCCCCTCCTTGTCACAATTATAGCACTTAGTATATTTCTTCCCGAGAGACTTCGAATGTCTCTTCTTCTTGCTTTTATTGTCTCTTTTCTCGGTTTCCTTCGAACCAATAGTCCATCTCCACTCACATCTCTCTCTTCATTCTTCTACTTTTAGTCCTTTGATCTCAACACACTCATTACATCATCGAGGGTAAGCTCCTCCCTCCCATGCACGAGTATGTCTGCGAGCGTCTCTTACGACTTCGGTAAAGAATTCAAAAGCATCAACGCCTTATCCTTATCCTTATCCTTATCCTTGTACTTCTCCCCAATATTTTCTAAATCAAGGAGAATCTTGACATAATCGTCGAGATACGTCTGCAAATCTTTCCCCTTAGTCATTCTAAACTTGAAGAATCTCTACTTGATGTAGATTTGAGATGACAGTGTCTTAGTCATATACAAAGATTCCAACTAAAGTCATACCTCTGTTGTCGTCGTAGCACTAGCAACCTCTCGCACTACCTTGTCACTGAGACTAAGAATCAAGGTGTTATAGGCCCTTTCCAACACCTCCATATTTTTCTCCGCGTCCATCGAGGCTGGTAATTTCGACACAAGAATAAAAAACTATCACTCGAAGAATAAAAAATATAAATATAACAATAATGTAAAAGTAAAGAATAAACAGAATAACGACACAAGAGTTTTACCAGGTTCAGACCAACAATGTCATACGTTCTGCTTTCGGATAATCAATTTAATAGTTATAATTACAAATTTTAACTCTATGTATGTTCTAAGTTTTAGTCTCACTACACTCTCCAACTCGTTTACAATGTAATATATATATATATGATTTTAGAATTCATAAATAGGAAAGAATCCTTCCGTCTATATATTATATTATATTATAATATAATATAATATATATATATATATATATATATATATATATATATATATATATATATATTCTTTCCCTTTTAGAATATATCATTTTCTTTCTATATAATATAATATATATATATAGATTTTTTCCTTCTTTTGTACCTAATATTATGATACATTAAATTGGGCCTCAAAACCTTAGACACAATTTCACACCATATAAATAAACTCTCAAAATAATTATTATAATATATCCACCTATTTTTCACTCAAATAACTATAATCAAATAATTATAATTAACCAAACTTAACAAGTTCAAGTATTTTCACATTCTATTGTTTCAAACAATTCTTTCATGGCCAAGGAAGGATCAATGTGTCCTAGGTGACCTCTAAGCCTAACTTAAAAATAAAATGTGACATTAATTCCTATATTTAAAAAAAAAAATTAATTTAATACAAGAATTTTTTTTTCTAACTTTTTTATAAAAAATATAAAACTTGTCTTTATTTACTCTCGTTTTATCCATAATTTTATTATTGTTTTTTAAACTCACATCAAAAAAAATTTATGGCATTCCAAACTCGGATTTCTAGATCCGTACATGTTCGTGTGGCCAAAGCTTATAATTATATAAATACAGGGATAGACTAGGGTTAGGCTTAGGGGACTAGGGCTAGGACTTAGGGCTAGGCTAGGGATAGAACTAGGCTAGGGTTAGGCTTAAAGCTAGGGTTAGGAAGCCCACTACAGCCCAAGGTTAGCTCCGTCTCTGTCCATAATTGTAATATGGAAAGAGGAAACTTTAACAGCAAAATTGGCTTTATGATTTGAATGGATTTATACTGTTAACTTGATTTGAACATCTTCAAAGTTTTGATTTGTCTCATTTTGAGTGTAATTTGAACTTTTAGATCCCAATGTCAATATCTCTTACTACTTGATGTCCTCGCATGTAATTAACTTATATTTACATGAATAACAAAAAAAAACATTAAAAGAAGTTACAATAGTATTAATATCTGACTAAGGTGTGTTTAATAAAACCACAAATTAAGTGTTAAAGATATCTGAGTCAATATCTGAGTCAAATCAAAATATATAAATTTATAAGCAACTGGAATATAATTGATTAATGTCGGGAAAGACTATATTTTTACTCTAATAACCTTATATCCACATAACTTGATTATTTTTAGATTTCTTTTGGATGCATGCTCTTAGATAATTCAATGTTTAAACTTAATTTCTTTAGCTTCATTTGATTAAGCCGTTCAGCTAATAAAGCTTGTTCAGTTAGTTTGTTTAGCATCTAACCCATATGAACTGAGACAAACTTTTGACTGAACCAAATGTGAGAAGGAAATCAACATACGTGAATTGGGGTACGCCCAAGTGAATCCCTTAAAGGTCTAGAAGTAGACAAGGGATTTTCAGGAGGAATTTCGCATACGATTTGGTTCAACTATAACAAAAACAATAAAAATCACTTTTTTTTTTACTAATTTTATTTTTAAAGACGGTCAGTATATTAATTACTTTTAATATTGTCCCATATATATCAATAGTTTTAAAGACTTTAATATTCACCGTATATATAAGATATTAATATCAATAATTTTTAAAACGATTAATATATAAGGTCAATATCAATGATTTTTTAAAACTATGGATATTTATAAAGTCAATACTAGAGGGAATCAATATCAACTGTTTTTAAAACGGTTAATATATATATAGATCAAATTTTTTTAAAGTGATTATATATAAAATGAATCAATATTGGGAGTTAATATCAACTATTTTTTAAATGGTTGAAATTGATCATAGAGTCAATATCAACCGTTTTTAATATAGATTGGTCAATATCAACGGGTTTAAAAACATTGATATACAATATCAATTATTTTTAAAACTATTGATATAGAGAGTTTATATTGTTTTTATATATATATATTTTTTTATCTTACAAAAATTAGTTATTGATTTATAATTTGTATTATAAAGGTTCAATAACATTGTTAATAGGTTTGTAAGAAATATTTATTAAATTTAATTATATTAATAATTATTATAATAAATAAATGTATTTATTAATAATTAATTATGCATTATATATATATAATCATAACTATATAATAATAAGTAAGATTCTAAAATTTTATGACAATATATTTTAAATTTAAACATGATATAATTTTATATATTATTTAATTATATATATATATATATATATAATTAAATTTGAAATTTACTTAATAATTTATAAATCATATTATATATACATGATCATTAATTAGCTTATATATAATAATTAATATATTTTGAATTTATAAACTTTGTATAATTTTATATTTTATTTTAATTAAATAATACATATATATTATAAATGTTCAATTAGATAAATCATTTATAAATTATATTATAAGTGGCAATTAGATAGTTTATATATATATATATATATATATATATATATATATATATATATATATATATATATATATCAAATTTTATACTTATAAATGAAGTTTATTAAATTTAAATTATACTTAATATTCATTTTTATAAATCAATATTGGATTTATTAATAATTAATTATATTAATTATTTGTATGATCATAATTATTATATAATAATAATAAGTAGCAAAACTAAAATTTTATGAAAATATACTTTAAATTTAAAAATATTATAAATATATATTTTGAAATATTTTTAATTTGTATGATAATATATTTTAAATTTTATATAAATTAAATTAATTAGTTATTTATTAAAGTAAATAATATCACACTTTTTTAACTGTCATTAATTGATATTGACCTTTTTTATATTCTTTTAACTTAATTATCAAATTTATAATTACATATAAATTTTCAAATAGATAGTAAATTATAATATTTTTATATAATTAAATTTATTAAAATTTAATATATAAATAAAAAAAGAAAGAGAGTAAAAAATTGTTAATATATTCTCATTTCCCTGGTATTTCTTTCCAGATCTGTGGCCAAATCAGCAGCATTAGGAGCATGTTTGGTCAAATTATTTTGATCAGGTGTAAAAGTAAGTTGACTAGTTATTGACTATTGTTATTTTGATGATGAATGTATATCAAACTCTATCTATGCGTCTAATTGCTTTTGGTGCAGGTGTATCAAAAAACATGTTATATTAGACTTGGTCTTAATGAGGTTCATTAGATGCACGGAGTTAGACGTGCAGTCTAACACACGGAGTTAGACGTGCAGTCTAACTAGTTGAGTTAGAAGTGCAGTCTAACACACGGAGTTAAACGTGTAGTCTAACTAGTTGAGTTAGACGTGCAGTCTTACACACAAAGTTAGACGTGCAGTTTCGTCTAACTAGCGGAGTTAGACGTGTAGTCTAACTAGCAGAGTTAGACATGTAGTCTAACTAGCGGAGATAGACGTGCAATCTAACTAGTTGAGTTAGACGTGCAGTCTAACTAGCGGAGTTAGACGTGCGGTCTAACTCGCGGAGTTAGACGTGCGGTCTAACTCGCGGAGTTAGACGTGCGGTCTAACTAGCGGAGTTAGACGTGCGGTCTAACTAGCGGAGTTAGACGTGCAGTCTAACACGCGGAGTTAGACGTGCAGTCCAACACGCGGAGTTAGACGTGCAGTCCAACACGCGGAGTTAGACGTGTAGTCTAACTAGTTGAGATAGATGTGCAGTCTAAATAGTTGAGTTAGACATGCAATCTAACTAGTGAGAGTTAGACGTGCAGTCTAACTCCTTCAGATTAGTCTGAAGTAAAATGTAATTAGACGTAAGGTCTAATAGAAAGAGAAAGTTAGACGAGTAGTCTAACTGGTGAAAGTTAAACGTGCAGTATAACTCCTTCAGATTAGTTGAAGTGAACTATAATTAAACGTGAAGTCTAATCCCATTAAACCAGGTGGTCTAATGGATCTTGTTATTAGACGGGAACTTCTAATTTCATTAGACGAGGTCGTCTAAGTAAAATACTTCTAATGTCATTGTTAGGATCTAGGTAGCCGCTGGAGGACCGGGGTTGGACCGGTTAGCGGTTCTCACTCGAAGGGTGGTGGTTAATCCGGTTAGAGATTAACACTGGGGTTTCAATACTACACAACCTGTCACAAACCCTTGAACTAGGTTCAAGCGCGGAAGAGATTTGCTTTCAGGTTGAAGCAGCACACTTGTATGATAGGCAGAACCGGCTTCGAATGATGAAAGTTAAAGAGAATGGTGGGTCGGTTTCGGTAACCTGGTGATTCGGCTTAGATAAAGTTAAGTGGGTTGGAACGGTACGGATAGGTTAGATAATGGAGCCGACAGAAAGTAAATGACAAGACAGGTTTTATGAATGTTCGGAGATGAAACTCATACGTCACCTCTTCCTCTCGAAACCACGAGAAGGATATTCACTAAGGAATACAAATACAATCCGATCGAGACTTATTTCCTGCTCGATAACACTCTTACAATTTATACTGGAATTGTAAACTACACACACTAGCACTCAGGCTTTCTCTAAAGATAGAACGCACTGTTTTCACTTGTAGATTAAATGCTCTTAGAATTTCTCACTTGTCCCACTGTGTGTCTCACATTTACACTTCTTCAACTGCCCCCTTTTATAGATTAAATATGCCAACTGTCATATTTCATTTCCTTGAATCTGATTGGCTGAGCAGAGGTGCAGAGATTCAGTGATTCAGTGATTCAGAGCCTGCGGTCATCTTTTCAGACCTGACGGTCAACCTTAGACCTGGCAGTCTGTTCTTCCGGTGTGTAAGACAAACCTGCTAGGTTTGTCTTTTACTCAATGTAGACACTGTCTGGTAGACAGTTGTCTGTACTTGGAAGATCTCCTTTCTGACTTATCCCGAAGTGGAAAGATGCTGTAGGACTGTCTTCTGCAGCCTGCAGACTTTCCTCAGACTTGTATGGATATGGAAGTGTTTAGTCTGTTCCTTTGGGATCATTCTCAACAGATACCCGAATTGTCTTCTTGTACTGGTCGGTCATTTGACTTTAACCGGATGGCTTCCGGTATGGGTGATATAACCGGACTTCTTCCGGTTATTCCTCTGCCTTGTGGCTGGTCGGCTGTCTGATGTTTCCGGTTTTAAGCTTTGGCCGATCCTTTCTTTGTGCGGTCATGTTCCAAGTGTTCCTGGTCGGTTTAATGACTTGACCGACTAGTATTCTTTAGCCGGTTCTTTTGTTTGTCCGGTCCGGTTCCTTGTTCCTGCATGGAAGATTTATTTAAGTTAGGTTTATGTGAACCGGTCTAATTTTATCTAACAATTTCTCCCTTTTTGATTATTTTATTTAAAATGATCAAAATCATGTAAGTTTGCAAACGTAGGCCGGTTGTTTTGTTTGTCCGGATTTTTGAAACTAACTTGGGAGAATATTTCGAAAAATTTGGGAAAAATTTTGAGAAGTATTTTGGAAAAGTCTTATCTTTTTATCTTATCAATTTCTCCCTTTTTGATTATTTTATTTAAAATTATCAAAACCAAGTGGAGATGCAAAAGATGGCTGGTTTCAAAAATAACTTTATATATATATATATATATATACGATGGATAACCGAAATTAGATAATAGAAATACTAAGACAAGCATAGGTAAGAGAAAAGGGAGCCCCTATTCCGAGTCCGAGAAGTCATTGCTGGTCATCAACTTATTGTTCCGCTTTTTCTTCACCGGTTGCGGTCGACTGGCCGATTCGGTGACTCGTTGTTTAGTGGGCCGCCGGTGTAGATGCACTTCATCCTCTTCTTCGACTTGAGTAGTCTGCTACGGTATACTCTCAATGACCGTGTTAGTGACCTCATTCAGCAGGTCGACTATTTGAACTTTCTTTGAAGGTTCCCTCTTTCGCTTTGTCGGAACTGAAACGGAAGAGGCCGCCTTTTTCTTTTTGTTATCGTCTGCAAAGCCTTCTAGCCTCCGTCTTTCATTCTCTATCCGCTCTTTATCCTCCCGTTGCTTGGCGGCTACCTTTTCTGCAAGGCCCGGAAACTTAGTCATTGCTCTTCGTTCGCATTCGGCTACTTCCTCTTCGGTGAGTAGCGGCGGATCCTTCGCTTTTCTTGCCTCGTTGTCCAGCGCATCCTGGACTTCCTGAGCCGCTCGAGCATTGGCCTCTACAGCCGCGGCATCCGCATTTAACTTAGCATTGAGCAGTTCGGCAACTTGTGCGGAAAGCGCCTTGAGTTCGGCCTCGATACCCTCATTTTTCTTCTCAAGTTCGGAGACCCGTCCGAGTGTTGTGCCGACCAGGTCCCTAGCAACCTCCGTCGATCGTTGATCGGTCTCTCTTTCAAGCCGGTCGAAGTTCTTTTCTATCTCGGAAGTCTTATCTTCCAAAATCACAGTTCGCCTAAGGTGTTTGCTGTGCAGAACCGCTTCTTTCTGTTGATCATCGTCGATTTCTGAGAACCGGTCTTCTGTTCTTTCCAAGAGTTGCCTTGTGGTGTTGGCGAACCGGAGTGCCGAGCTAACGGTTCTCCTGAATTTCTCCTTCAAAGGGTAAACTTCGGAGTCTTCAAACTCTTGAAAACGGCTCTCAACCCATTCTTTTGTGACGCCCGGTTCGGAGACTTCCGGTTGTTTAAGTGGAGATTGCCCGGTGAGAGGAGGGTCCGTCCTTTCATCGGATTCCTCTGTTGCCGGATTCGCCCTTGGAGGTGTCTGACAGTGAGCTGGACTCGTATCGATCCGGGGAGCTGTATAGTGCGGTATTTCCCTTTGCCCGCACATCGCCTCCAGCCGGTCAATTTCTTGGATGAGTTCTCCTTTTGCTTTTTCAAGCCTTTCCAACACCAACGGTGTTAAGGTGTCCTCCGATGCTACCTCTTCGAACCTTGCCGTAATCTTCCGGATCCGTATGGTTAGCTTCCGTAGCTGTGCTGGCGGTCTTAAGAGGTAGGTTCGGTTTAGGGCCTCTTCAACGGTATCGGATTTTGTGAGATCCATGACCACGTCCTCCACTTCCTTCAGTCTTTGGAAGCATTCCTCGTCGGTGTAGCCCGGTAGGATGTGCCTATACCGTTTGCCGAACCGGTGCTCGTGCCATTCCCGGTATATTTCGCCAATCTTATCAGCTCGCTGTGCAGTGCCCTTTAGAAGTTTGAGCGCTATCCTATCGGCCTCTGCCTCTTCGTCCTCCTCCTCCTCTTCGTCACCGCCTTCTTCACCGCCTTCTGCACCGCCTTCTTCACCGCCTTCTTCACCGCCTTCGGTGGTCTCAGGATTTGCACCCGTACTGGCGTTGTCGGGACTTTGGCCCGACTGCTCTTCATCATCGGTCTTTTCAGATCCGGTTCGTTCAGATGTGGAGGCCGACTCTTCCTCCTCCGTTGGCTGTGGCGGTTCCGAGAAGATTATTTTCTCTTTCCCTTTGCTCTCGGCCTTTTCTTTCGCTGGGGCCGCTTTCTTGCCGGATGTCTTCTTTCGGCCACCTGTTGAACCGGGGGCCGGTTTCTTCCTTTCTAGGAATTGTTTGGCTCTGATGAGGCTTCTAGATGGGATGGTTACGCCGGGTCCGATTTTGAGGTTATGGTGAAGGAAGATCTTACCGAGAGGAACAGCATATCCCCATGACCGGACCGAATCCGGTTTCACCATATCCATCAAATTGTGGAACACTTCCTTTGCCCAGTTAACCTTTGTCCCTTCTATTAGGCCGACCAGCATCCTGATTTTGTCCTTGGTTAGGCTGCTGTAGTTTCCTCCCCTTGCCTGAACCGCCTTTGCGAAGATATCACAAATCGGTATATACTCCGGTTTCAACGTCGATTTGCTACCGGATACTTTTATCGGCTCCTTAGTCGCCGAGAGTATCTGGAAAGCTGCCTCAAATGTTTTGATCTCTATGTCCGCCGTTGCATCTTGGCCGGCTGTTGGAAGGCGCAGACTTTCTGCCACCGATTCCTCAGTTAGCTCCAATTCAGTACCGCATACAGTTGCGGTGATCTTATCGTCAGAGATAGTTGCGGTGTTGAAAAATTCCTTAACCGCATCTTTATATAGAACATGAGGACCGCCGAGAAAGTACTCCAGACCGGCTTCGGCTACCCGGTCAATAACCTCTTTTGCCGCAGACGTACCTCTCTATCGGATTTCCTCGAAATCTATTTGAGTGAAGTGTTTAAACAAGACCGAGTCGCGCCCCATCTTAGAGAGTTGAGAGAGTTTGAAAGGTGTGAGAGCAGATAACCGCTTTGAGAGAATTTGAGAGCTTAGAGAGAGAAAACTGTTTCGCGTGAGAATGAAAGAGAATGGCTGAGACCCCTTTTTATAGATGCGGTTTGGAAACCCAACCGTCCCATCAACAATGGGCGGGAGTTTTCCCTCCAAGCTGAAAGGGCGGCAAACCATGGGCGGGAAACCAACGGCGGTAAACGAATAGGCGCCAATCCGTGGGCGGAAGATTTAGGCGGGAGATTTCCCTCAAAAATTTTGCTTTTGTCATTGATGACGCAATCTTCTTTTTGGGACCGATTGATGCACCGGTTTTCTAAAGTTAATCGGTTATTTTGAGTAAGCAGAGTTTTGCAATCTTTTGAGTTTAAGCGGTTTTCTTTTGAGATAGGAGCGCGGTTATTTTGACAATGTGAACCGGTTATTTTGATAGATATTCAAGGTATTTAGAAGACCCGGTTATGTAAACTGAAATGGAATTTTATTCAAGAGACAATACAGAAAGAGAACCGAAAGATAGTTCGGTGCGAAAATAGGCATTCAAAATGTAAAAACCATTTTGGAGAACTTCTTTTCCACCGCATCCACATCAAGGATGTTCAAAGGGGATGTCGGTGTACCCGGTCCAAACTCTGGCCGGTACTTGAGAATCAGCTTACTTATGTGTGGTGCATAACCGAGACCTTTCTTGGTCAGCACCATGTTCATCAGATTTTGAAATATGACCGTTGACCTGTTGATGGCCGTTTTGCCAACAATGTGAGTCATTATGTTGTTAGTATTTCTAGAGTACCGCTGATTCGGTAACTGACATAGAATAGACCGAGTCACAATCTCAAGAAGAAGTTGACCGTGACTAGCGAGTCGGGTCTTTAACCCATAGTGTTCCTCCGGATCAATGGTGGCCGAGAGGTATAGTGCGTGTTCAAATTCCGCAAGTCCCTCTATAGTTGGAAAGTCAGAAAACCCTTCCGTGGGCAGGTTGAATAGGGAAGCAAATTCGGCTTCATCAAGCCAAAAGGTGTGGTCTCTTACGGTAGAGACGATGTAATTTCCCCTGATGCAAGCGCTTCGAAAAAAGGTCTTGACATCATCTAAGAGAATGGGACCGACTTCTTCGAGAAAGGGTCGAAGACCGGTTGCAGTGAGTGAGTGAAACATGAACTCCTTTCCATGATTTCCGTCCCACTCTTCCAAACATGAGTTGAAATCAACGCTCAAGAAGTTTCCCAAAGTTCGGCTCGGCATGATTACAGTTTTGCAGAGAGAGATAGAGTTCAAGAAATTTCAAGAGTGTTTTGTGTGATGAGTTCAGTACAGGATGGCTCTTTATATAGGGTCGGTCTTGGAGGGAAGATGTGAGCATTGATTATCAGTTTTGTTTTATTAGAAAAGGGAATCTTTATGTTTCCAAGGTTTATTGGGAAGAGGCTGATTGCGGAGCCCGAGGTAGGTATTAGTTGAGAAGTAACCAAGTTAGTTGGATAGTAATTATTCAGGTGGTTGGGGGTTACTCCATTAATCAAATATTACTTTTCAATTAATGCACCAACACAAAAGAGATTAATCAAAGGAGACCGAGAACAACATAGATAAGGCCGAAGAAGGCACATATAGAACCGAAGAGAACAAAGATAACACCGAAGAGAAACATGATAAAAACGGAAGTGATCATAATGATGTTGGATAAAGATACACCCGGTACGTGCAGCAAAATGACCGGGTGCAGGAAGGAGTGATTTAGTGTGCGTGGGAGTTGACGACATCGGTAGGGTTGTTACGGCGGTTCCTCCTTCTCCAGGCCCTCTCAAACCGCTCATAGAAGGAGTCGGTTATCTCTTTGGTCAGCACTTGGGCTTGGTTCAGACCTTCTCCGGGACAGGTCGGAACACCAAGCTCCACAAGAAGGCAGCTTAGTTGGGGGATGAAGCCGACTGATCGGATGCCAACCATCCAGATGAGGACGTCAAACAGCACCCTGGACCAGTTCACCGGTGTACCGGTGACTATAGCCGCCATCATGTTGAAGGTCGGGGTACAGTAGGTATTTGTGACATCTTTCCAGAAGATGCTCCTACCGATCACATCATTGAGAAGCTGATATTCAGCTCTCAAGTGTGATTTTGTACCGTGATCCTCAACCGGTTCGTCAGACCGTGCGAGGGTGAGGGAGATCTCAGCCTTTATGTTGGCTGGAATATCGAGATCTGTCAACCCTTGCTTTGGCAGGCTAAAGCACCGTGCAAAGTCATTCTCAGTGAAATCAAAGATGATGCATCCCACCTTAGATTGGATGTGAGTTTCAAAGTGGGGGGTCCCCCTGAATACCCTTGCGTGATAGAAGAATTCTAGTATTGATTCAGGATACGGTGTGCTTGTCGTCCAGGAAGTACCGAAGACCGGTATCTTCCAGGGATTTGATCATCTTATACACCTCATAGTGCTCTGTGCTTGAACTGGATTGAAAATCAACCTGAAGGATGTTGGGGAACTGAGACATTTTTGCCTTAGTGAGAGAATGATCTTTTGTCTTGTGAGTGTTTTGGTGAATGTTTGCTTCACTTAAATACTAGTTTGGGGAATATCCTATTGTCCAGGTATTTTATGAGATGATATCTATTAACTGCAGGATAAGAGGTATTGCATGAAATAGGTATGTTTGCAGTATAGGGTGTTGGTCATAGACCTGGACTGTGAAAGATATCATCAGATCTTCACGTCTTTTTAGGTGCGACCAGTTTACTTTGAAAAGGCAATGTTTCAGAACAGATATCTTTAAACACTGATAATTATTCCACTTCTGTTTGAAATTCAAATAATTTAGGATAACCTGCTTCCAAACCGGTCAGTTATCAGTTGTTCATCCCGATGCGGTTATTTGGTGCATGCACCAAGTAGCCGGTAGGTTTACTCTATCTGATGAACTGGATGGTTCTTCCATAGGTATCTTGAAAATCTGAAGTCCAACAGTTTAGGAGGAACTACCGGTTTTATCTGTCCGACCGTTTTCCCTTTAAGCATCCTTAGGAAAGATCTGACTAATGTCGGTTAAACCGAGAGTAAGTCTGAATTGAGAGAACGATATCGGCTACTTGTTAATCAGTCAGTACGTATTCCAGCCGGATATGCTTCAGCATGACATGTTCCCGGATGAAGTGGTGCCGTATGTCAATATGCTTGGTCCTAGAGTGGAGAACCGGATTATAAGTTATTGCTATGGCACTCGTGTTGTCACAGAAGATCGGGGACTCTTCGGCTGTGACACCGAAGTCTTTCAGCTATTGTTGTATCTAAAGGAGTTGTGAACAACAGCTTCCTGCCGCCAGGTATTCAACTTCTGTAGTGGATGTGGCCACCGATGTCTGTTTCTTGCTATGCCATGAAACAAGCCGGTCACCTAGGAACTGACATGTTCCGCTGGTGCTTTTTCTGTCAATCTTACAACCTGCATAGTCTGCATCTGAGTAACTCGTTAGATTAAAGGACGAGTCCTTTGGATACCACAGACCGACATCAGGTGTGCCCTTTAGATACTTCAATATCCTCTTTGCGGCTGTGTAGTGGGATTGTTTTGGATTTGCTTGGAATCTCCCACACACACCGACTGCAAACAGAATGTCCGGTCTACTTGTTGTCAAGTATAGAAGAGAACCGATGATGCCCCGGTATGCGATCTGGTCTACCGATTGGCCCTCATCATCCCTGTCCAATTTAATCGATGAGCTCATTGGAGTAGCCGCTGAGGAGCATGTGTCCATTCCAAACTTCTTTAGAAGTTCCTTGGTGTACTTAGGTTGGCTTATGAAAGTTCTTTCCTTGAGTTGTTTAACCTGAAGACCTAGGAAGAAACTTAATTCTCCCATCATACTCATTTTAAACTTGTCAGTCATCATTTTTTAGAATTTATCACATAGCATAGGATCGGTGGAACCAAAAATGATATCATCTACATATATTTGAACAAGTAGGATATGTTCCTTCTTTTCAAATTTAAACAACGTTTTATCCACCGAACCGATGGTGAAATCATGTTGTAACAGAAATGCGGTTGGTGTATCATACCAGGCTCTAGGTGCTTGCTTTAGACCGTATAAAGCTTTATTTAACCGGTATACATGGTTTGGAAATGCAGCGCTTTTGAAACCGGGTGGTTGTTCAACATACACCTCTTCACGTAATTCACCATTTAAAAATGCACTCTTAACATCCATTTGAAAAACCTTAAAGTTTTTGAAAGCAGCAAAGGCTAGAAAAATTCTAATTGCTTCAATCCTAGCCACAGGGGCAAATGATTCTTCAAAATCAATGCCTTCTTCCTGTTTGTAACCTTGTGCCACTAATCTGGTTTTGTTCCTTGTGACCAAACCGTCCTCATTGAGTTTGTTTCTAAATACCCATCTTGTTCCTATGACCGATTGATCTTTCGGTCTAGGGACTAGGTACTAGACTTTACTACTCTCGAACTGGTATAGCTCTTCTTGCATTCCCAAGATCCAATCCGGATCTGACAATGCTTCATCTATTCTTTTCGGCTCAATCTGGGATATAAATGCGGAATTGAAGTATTCCTCCAGAAGTTGACGCCTAGTTCGAATAGGTTCTGAAGGGTCACCTATAATTTGCTCAGGAGGATGTTTAGTGTTTTTCTGAGGTTTAGTTCAGGGATGTCTACCAAATTACCATTTACTTGATCAAGGCTAGACATATCGGTAGGCTGAACAGGATTGTCAGACCGACCGACTTCCTCGGATTGGACCGAAGTGTCAGCTTCCTGTTGTGGGACAGCTTGATCCGGCTGGGTTTCAATGTTACCCATTTGGTCATGGACAAACCGCCTGAAGACCGGAGTCTCATCTTCACTGTCAGAATGAATATTGTTATTTTCCAATCTGTTGTGTAGATCAAAGCATGATGTAGTATTACTTTCAACCGATTCATCGAAAACAACGTGAAGTGTTTCCTCCATGGTTAAAGTTCTATTGTTATACACTCTATATGTTTTACTCACTGCCGAGTATCCTAGCATGATTCCAGTATCGATTTTTGCATCAAAAGCAGAAAGATATGTTTTACCATTTATATGAATGTAGCATTTACAACCGAAAATCCTGAGGTACTTAAGTTTGGGAACTCTGTTAAAATAAACCTCATACGGTGTTTTGTTGTGAAACTTGTTTATCAGAGACCGGTTTTGTGTATAACATGTAGTATTGATAGCCTCAACCCAAAATTTCTGAGCAATGCCGGAATCGGCTATCATGGACCGTGCGGCTTCCTTGAGAGTCCGGTTTCTTCTCTCGGCCAGGCTATTTTATTGAGGAGACCTAGCACTAGACAACTCGTGTCTAATGCCGGATTTATCAAGATATGCGGTTAATGTACTATTGGTAAATTCGGTACCTCGATCACTTCGAATGCTATTAATGCGAGTTGATTTTTCATTTTGCAAGCGTTTAAGAAGTGTAATCAGGTTTGATGAGGTTTCACGTTTAGATGGTAAAAATATTACCCATGTAAATATAGAATAATTATCAATAACTACCATGGTGTACAGCATACCTCCTAGGCTAACGACCTGAATTGGTCCAAATAAATCCATGTGTAAGAGATCTAAGCATCGGCTAGATTGGATATTTCCTTTACTCTTAAAGGTTGACTTAGTTTGTTTACCCATTTGACATGCTGAACACACCTTATCCTTGTTAAATACTATGTCAGGAATACCTTCTACTAGCTTTTTACCGCGAATGTAGTTTAAGGTTTTCATGTTTAGGTGGTTTAGTCTTTTATGCCATAACTAGGTTTGATCAGTCTTAGCTATCATGCATACCGGGTATTCCACCTTAGTTTTCCAGTCTACCTTGTAAATATTACCTAGCCTATTTCCGGTTAGTAGTATAACTCCTTGAGAGTTCTTAACTAAGCATGCATGTTTAAGAAATTCTACCGTGTATCCAGCATCACACATCTGACTGATGCTAAGCAGGTTAAAACGTAGGTTTTCACTTAAAAGTACATTATCAATAGTTAGGTTACCATGGACAATCTTACCCTTGCCCACAATTCTACCTTTAGAGTTATCACCGAAGGTGATTAAAGCACCGATTTCTATTCTGATGTCGGTTAACAAATTGTTGTTTTCGGTCATGTGCCTGGAGCAGCCGCTATCCAAGAACCATTTAGAGTTTCCTAGCCGTTTCTTTGGATCCTGTTCCTCATTTGCCATGAGGCATGTGAGTTCATCATCACTGTCACTGTGAGCCCATAAGCTTCCTCCATCATCGGCTATCAGTGCTTTCGGTACCTCACTTCCTTCACCGGTTTGTTGATAATTGTTTCGGTTATCCGGTTTCCGGGTATCCCTCCTTGGTTTCCTGCATTCCCACTTGAAGTGTCCCAAAAAGTTGCAGTTATAGCACCTTATATTGGATTTATCACCATAGTAGTTGTTTGTCGGTTGGCTCCTTTTCATGAACCTTCCAAACTTCTGTGCAAGCATTGCCATGGCATCCTCGGTGAACTGTTCGGCGGTTCTGATCGGTGCTGGTGCAGGAGCAACCGGTTCTATGGGTGTGATCAATGCTCTGGTTGAGGTTGAGGCCGAAACTTCTTCTTCAGTTCTAGTTCTCATTTCAAACTCATATGCCTTAAGATCTTCGAATACATCATGCAGCTTCATCTTGTTTAGGCAGTTTGATTCCCTCATTACCATTGTCTTTATGTCCCATGCACTTGGAAGAGATCTTAGTGCTTTCATGATAACCTCCTTGTTGTCATACCTCTTTCCAAGAGTTGCTAGCTCATCTAGCACACCAGTGAACCGGTCACTGTACTCCTTCATTGTTTCTCCCGGTTTCATTTTGATGCTTTCAAACTTCTGTATAGCCACCATTATCTTGTTCTCCTTTGTTCTTTCATTTCCTTCAAATATCTGGATAACCGTGTCCCATGTCTCCTTTGCGGTTTTGCAATCTCTGATCTTGCAGTATGTGTTTCTGTCCACACTGTTGGAAATACGGTTTCCAGCATGGTTATCCAGGTTGTTTCTCCTTCTATCTTCAGCTGTCCATTCCTTTCTGTCTTTATCAATGATTATCGGTCCTTCGGCCAGAATGGACTCCATCTCATCATCCAAAGTGATTAGGTGTAGGTGCATGCGTGCCTTCCAGTTGGCAAAGTCATCACCTTCTAGCATTGGAGGCCTATCCTGAAACATGCTTGCTTGAGTATTGAAACTAACTGCTCTGATACTAATTGTTAGGATCTAGGTAGCCGCTGGAGGACCGGGGTTGGACCGGTTAGCGGTTCTCACTCGAAGGGTGGTGGTTAATCCGGTTAGAGATTAACATCGGGGTTTCAATACTACACAACCTGTCACAAACCCTTGAACTAGGTTCAAGCGCGGAAGAGGTTTGCTTTCAGGTTGAAGCAGCACACTTGTATGATAGGCAGAACCGGCTTCGAATGATGAAAGTTAAAGAGAATGGTGGGTCGGTTTCGGTAACCTGGTGATTCGGCTTAGATAAAGTTAAGTGGGTTGGAACGGTACGGATAGGTTAGATAATGGAGCCGATAGAAAGTAAATGACAAGACAGGTTTTATGGATGTTCGGAGATGAAACTCCTACGTCACCCCTTCCTCTCGAAACCGCGAGAAGGATATTCACTAAGGAATACAAATACAATCCGATCGAGACTTATTTCCTGCTCGATAACACTCTTACAATTTATACCGGAATTGTAAACTACACACACTAGCACTCAGGCTTTCTCTAAAGATAGAACGCACTGTTTTCACTTGTAGATTAAATGCTCTTAGAATTTCTCACTTGTCCCACTGTGTGTCTCACATTTACTCTTCTTCAACTGCCCCCTTTTATAGATGAAATATGCCAACGGTCATATTTCATTTCCTTGAATCTGATTGGCTGAGCAGAGGTGCAGAGATTCAGTGATTTAGTGATTCAGAGATTGCGGTCATCTTTTCAGACCTGACGGTCAACCTTAGACCTGTCAGTCTGTTCTTCCGGTGTGTAAGACAAACCTGCTAGGTTTGTCTTTTACTCAATGTAGACACTGTCTGGTAGACAGTTGTCTGTACTTGGAAGATCTCCTTTCTGACTTATCCCGAAGTGGAAAGATCCTGTAGGACTGTCTTCTGCAGCCTGCAGACTTTCCTCAGACTTGTATGGATATAGAAGTGTTTAGTCTGTTCCTTTGGTATCATTCTCAACAGATACCCGAATTGTCTTCTTGTACTGGTCGGTAATTTGACTTAACCGGATGGCTTCCGGTATGGGTGATATAACCGGACTTCTTCCGGTTATTCCTCTGCCTTGTGGCTGGTCGGCTGTCTGATGTTTCCGGTTTTAAGGTTTGGCCGATCATTTCTTTGTGCGGTCATGTTCTAAGTGTTCCTGGTCGTTTTAATGACTTGACCGGCTAGTTTTCTTTAGCCGGTTCTTTTGTTTGTCCGGTCCGGTCCGGTTCCTTGTTCCTGAATGGAAGATTTATTTAATTTAGGTTTATGTGAACCGGTCTAATTTTATCTAACAGTCATGCTTAAGTAGTTGCTTGAAGCTAGCACCCGCCTACCCACATTCTCTAGTTGTACGCTACACCTGCTCCACTTTCCTGTGAAGATCAGTACGACAGCCAGTTGTAACCAATTGATTAATGCAACGTAACGTAAATAAATATTCTTCCCACTACTTGTTTTTGCAGGAATATCCTTGAAGAATATTTGACGCACTACTAGTTTTGTACGGCCACGATCCTTGTGCTCAGAGTCTGTTGTGTACTATGGAGGCGTCCCAATGGAAGATCGCCACGTTTCATTATGAAGATTCAACCGTTGGTACCTGCTCATATTTAAAGATTTTCAAGGACAACGGAAGAATCATTGATCTATCGATACTCAGATTATTCTATCTTAACTGTTAGTTGCTTTCTTGATTTTACCGTGTGTTAATCAAGAGAGAGTTAGAATCAAAGCATTGTATAGTTGAGTGATATTCTTCATATTGTAAGTTGATCAGAGTGTGTTCTGTTCAATAGTGAGCTAGTCGTGCTATTGTATTTTATTCGTTGAAACCTTAGTGAATCCTTCCGTTGGTTGGAAGAAGGGGTGACGTAGGAGAGTTAACTCCAAACATCCAAAAACAAACTGATGTGTTGTTTCTTTCTGTCATCTTTTCATTCTTTGTTCATATCTTCAAACTCAAGCAAACATTTCCGCACTTGAATCGTTCAAGAGTTTGCAAGAGTTTGTGCAGAATAGATAGTGATTTAAATATCTAACATGATTTCTATCAAATCATTTTTCTGAAGTCGTTATCAATTTCCAGACCCCCGTCTCTATTGATTACACCGATCCTATCAATTGGTATCCGAGCTTTGTTTCTGTTCTCAAGCTTTTCCAAGAATGTCTACCATAACCAAAGATACCAGTGCTACCGCTATTCCCACTTTCTTTAGGGAAAACTATATCGTATGGAAGAAGAGAGTCTGTGCTCATCTCTCTTCTCTCCATGACGACATATGGAGTGTCATCACAGATGGTTCTATCAAGATTGACAAAGAGAAATCCGAATGGACCAATGAAGAAAAGAGGAAGAACAACCTCAACATCACGACTCTTGATGTTCTGTACAGATCTCTCGATGACAGCATGTTCAACTATATTATCGAGTATGATACTACTAAAGAGGTCTGGGACAGACTCACCCAACTGTGTGAGGGCAACGAGCAAACCAAGGAAAACAAGATCATGGTTGTCACTCAACAGTTTGACAGTTTCAAGATGCGTCCTGGTGAAATAATGAACGAGTTCGACACCAGATTCAGCCAAATTGTCTCTTCATTATCTATTCTTGGCAAGACCTATAGCAACAGGGAGCTTGCTATTAAGGTCATTCGTGATCTTCCAAGAGAATGGGACATAAAGACGATGTCTACGAGGGAATCCAAAGATCTCAACAAGATCTCTCTCTTCGACTTGTTTGCTGATCTTGAGGCCTACGAGTTCGAGCTGAACTATAGGATTGAAGAAGATCAATCCACATCCATTATCATTACCAAATCACTGGTGACTTCTGAAGAGCCACCTGCTGCTACTGATGTGAAGATGGCGGCGCAGCAACTTAGCAGTGATGCCATGTCTCTCTTCGTGAAGAATTTTGGAGACTTCATGAAGAAGAACAACCCTAACTCAAGCTCTTTAAATTCCAATAATAATAAGAAATCAAAGGTTAATGTTAAATGTTATAACTATGGTATTGCAGGTCATTACCAATCGGAATGTCGGAAGCCTAAGCGTGAAGATAAGAAGGATGATGAAAAGGAGCTGAAAGCTCTTATGGTCGGAGATGGGAAGAACAGACGAAGCATCCGTGACTCTTACTTCTCATCTAGTGATAGTGATGAAGAAGAAGTGGTTTGCTTCATGGAAAGAGAAAATGAAGAAGAGACACAGGAAACTGAGGTATTTGACTTCTCTTCTGAAAAATTTTCAAGGGAACAACTGGTAGCTGCACTAAATGACATGGTCATAGAGTACAGAAAGCTAGCAAAATCCCTAAATGAAACAAAATCATCACATGAAGTATCACAACCAATTTTACCTCAAACTTTTGAATCAAATGTCTTTGAAAAGAAAGTTGTAGAGATCTCATCTGAGAATGAGATGCTCAAAGAACAGATTCAAACTATTTATGATGAAAACAAAAGGTTAAACTATGTTGTTAGTGCATGGACAAGGTCTAGAGAAGCTGTCAAATATCAGATCAGCATGTTAAAACCTTCTGGATCTAGATCCGGTCTAGGATTTGATGGCAATGACTCAAACCTGTCGTGAAAAAAGTCAAACTCATCGAATGACAAACTTAAGCCAATAAGATTTGTTAAAGGAACTTTGACTAATATTGAATTTGATCCCATCTATGAAGAAGTAACTTTTAAGAATGAAATAATTTATGTCCCGCCGACTGTTAGCTGACTGAAAAATAAGTTAGAAGCAGCTAACAGGTCTGGTAACCTAAAACCTAACTCAAAGTCAAGGAGTTTTAAAAGAAAGTCTTCTTCAAAAGCTAAAGGATCAGTGGCTAGCAAGAAGTCGTCTGCTAAGTCAAAATCATACGCATTAATCACAACACAAAATGGGAAATTCATTAGAATATCTCAGATATGTATTCCTAAGGGACTAATTGATCGAGGACCCAATTGAAGATGGGTACCAGAGTTTGTAAATAGTTTCTTATGTAGGTGATGTAAGAGGGCTACAGGAAGGAAGCATGAAGAATACTCTTTTGAGTATACATCTCAGAAGATCAATAATGGAACCTGCCATTCCAGATAACTAATTGTTTTCTTGTGTTTTTGTGGATTTTCCTTCCGTTTACACGTTCGATCAACAAGAGGTGGTCGAAATGTTCAGATCCCTCGAGTATTCCGATATGGGAAAGTATCGGGGAGGGCCTTTCATCTTCCACGAGAAGGAAGTGAGGGAGTTCTTCAAGTCTGCCATAATGGTGGATGATTCTATCGTGGCAACTGTTAACGGAACAAAAATCTCATTCAACGAGGTAGTATATGCGGAGTTCTTTGAACTTCCATCAGAAGGGCATACGTTCAACTGACATGTGTCAGCGGTGGTGACGGAGGAAATGAAGATGGTCTTTTCTGCCGACGGCTCGACGATTCGACTTAATGGGAGTAAGAAGGCTCTCAAACTACAGTTCATTTTGTTGAATGATGTGGTGGCGAAAACGCTTCAGGGGAAGGAGGGATCATTCAATCTCTACAGTCAAGATCGGTTTGACTATATGTCTGCCATCTTAAAGGGGATTCAGGTCAATTGGGACTTAACGCTGTTCCAGAACCTCTGCTTTTCAATTAACCAGGAGAACAAGGAGATCATCAACTTTGCTGCTTAGATAAGTCGTTTATTGGAACATTTGGGGGTCCCGATGGAGGATTCTGAACCAATCAACCCAACCAGGGTGTACATTGTCTTCACAGTCGCAAACACCCTAGTCAGAATGAAGAACAACAAAGAGTCTATTTCTGGAGCCTCGAGTCAACAGACAATAGGAAGGTCTATTACCCGATCAAATCATTTAGCGGCTTATATCAGGTCTACAGAAGCCAAATGAAACAAGACGGTGAACGAGTCTGAGGCTAGCTCTACCAGCCTTAAGAGCTCATCGAAGAAGGATTCTGGAATCGTTGATTCCAGAGTCAGGCAAGGTCCAGTCGAACTTTCCACAATTCCCATGTCTTCCCTGTCTCTAGATGCTAGTCAGTTGCAGAGATCATCAAGATCATCTGTTTCGAAAGGAGAAAAGTCAAAAGCGCCCGTGCATCTAAATCGATGAAGGCGTCATCGAATGTAACTTCTTCTCAATCCCTGGCCGATATGCCCAAGTTTAATGTTCCTGAGATGGAACAAGAAAAATATGTCTTTATTCCTGAAAGGGAATCTGCTGCCGGGCCATTTGTTGAGCCAGTTGGTCCAACCACTAAAATTCTGAACAGGGTTGCGTCTCATGTTCATCAACCTGATCTTGTAGTCGCGAGTGCTACAGAACGTACTAAACCAGAGCAAGGCGTTGTTCCTTCCTCTGTTGCTCTTGGTGAACCTGAAAAGGTTAAGTCCATGCTATTGGAACTTCCTCACGTTCCAAACCTTGTTCCAACGGAGTCTTTAGTGGGTGGAAAGATTGTTCCAGCAGAACCCGCACCAGGACTTTTCGTAAAACCATTGACTGCTCATGAACTCATGCGTTCTGCAAGACCGTTGGAATTGTCTTTAGAGAACCACGACCCTTTACAAAACCTAAAGAAGTGATCGGAAAAGGAAAGGATATTGTTTCAAACGTTGATGAAGAAGTTTCGGAGGCCACGTGTATTGTTGACCTCATGATGGATCAGGCCAAAGCTACTGCTGCTGAGAAGATAAAGATGTTTGATACCTGGGTACTGAACAGAATATCCATCAAGTACACCGGAGTCATCAAAGGTAATGGGACAATCAGTCAATGGAGAGAAGTAATCAAAAATGAGAAAAGGGTTTTGAAGTGGGCTAAGACTTCAGAAGTGTATGAAGTCCTTAAGAGAAAAGATCTGGTGGAAGAGAACTTGAGAGGAAGAGCTCTCTTTCCCATTCTCAAGGCTAGAAAAGCCAACTTCAATCCTATTGAGAAAGGTGTTGAAGCAGAAGCAAAAGCTTTGAAGAGGTTGGACGCGATTATGGAGAACTATAGCTCAATGGTTAATCGGTGCGCTGATGGAGAAAGTTGCTCAGGAGCTAGCCCATTCAAAAGTTCCTCAAATGAAGATGGACAACTGGACTTATCTGATTATGCAGATGTGCAAGCTGCTGCTCATCTGATCAAACTTGAAAGTTTTTCTGCAGAAGAGAATCGTTTATAGCTCAACCTTCTATTGAGCAAGCCAAAGAACCTATTCAGTCGAACCCTTCTAGAGAAGAAGAAGAAGTGATTCAAGAGCCTGCTCAAGCTATTGAAAATAATGCTGATCAAGAGCCCATTCAAGATCTTATATCGAAAGAAAGAGATATTGTTGAAGAGCCAGTTCAAGCTCTTGTAATTCAAGAAGAAGAAGTGGTAAAATCCCTTGTTGTCAGAACAGAGGGATCTCAAGAAAAAGAGGCTGAAGTCAGTCAACCTGAGATTGTACGATCAGAGGGGGAACCTTCAAAACAAAAAGAAGTTGAGAGTAGTTCCTCATCTGAGGGGGAACAAGATTAGAATGCTCAAACTTTCAAGCCTCTACTATTTCCCTATATCCATGCTGCAAATGTTTTTAAGAACATTCTTAATCCTCTTCACAATTCAGGGAACTTGCTCGAAAGGATTAACAGGGCAGAGAAGGAGTTGGAAGAAGAAGATCAAAATAAATCTTATGGTGGATTAGAGGAGGAAGAACCTGAGCAGTCCATACAAGTTCATACCAACTTCACTCCAATTCAGACCATGGCAGCAGATTCGCAAGATAATTCATCTAATGAAGGATCTTCAGCTGACGGAACAAAGCTCATGAAGTCGATGTCAACCTTGTTAACAACGCTTCAGAAGAATGTGACAGTTATGCAATCCAACATATCGAAAATTATGAAAGCCCAGAAGGAAGACAAGAAGAACTTTGTTGATCTTGTCAAAACCCATAAAGAGTTGGAGCTAACTTTGAAGAAAACACATACGAGGTTGAAGTCTCCAATACAAATTTTGGAAGAATTGAAAAGAAACTCTTCAGTCGACAATCGAAAATGATGAGCCTTGAAAGACAAATCACTCTAGATAATCAAAGAGAGGTTATGGAAGAAATGGAATTGATTCAGAATCAGCTGGTTGAAATTCATGGCAGCATGAGAAGAACAAATGCTAAAAGACTAGAGTATGTTGACTCTATCTTAAGGAAATTTTAAGCTGAAGAGAATGCGAAAGCTGATGCTGAGAAAGAAAAGAATACCATCACTCAGGGCAATGCTGTTAGAGACAGAAGAGGTGACGGTGTAACAACTGGCACCAAATCTAAGCGAATACCAACAAATGATGAAAACACAAGGCCAACTAAAACAGGCGGAGGTCGAAGTGGTCGTGAGCGTGGAGGCCGAACCAGTGGTAGTGATCGTAGAGGCCGAAGTAGTGGTAGCACTCGTGGTGGCCGAAGTGATGAAGTCGCTCGTGGTGGCAGGAGTGTCAGATCTTATCGTGGTGGTCGCCCTCTTCCTCCTTTTCGCAATCTTCTAACCGGTCAAGAGATGACAGGTGAAGGGATGAGCTATGAAGGAACTCGTTTCCCGATCGATCCTTAAGTGAAAAGGGAATAACAATAATCTCCTTTCTCCTACTTTGTTAACTTATGAACTCTCCTCCTTGAACTATTTTTATGTCAATTTTAAGTTTTTGGCTTTTTAAAACATGGTTTCTGAATATTGGTGGTTTATAAAAGTTTACTTCCTATCTATATAATGAATGCTTAGTTTATTATCTATGCATAGATTTTAACATCATCATCAAAAAGGGGAAATTGTTGGGTCAAATTATTTTGACCAAGTGTCAAAGTAAGTTGACTATTGGAATTTTGATGATGAATGTATATAACACTCTATCTATGCGTCTAAGTGCTTTTGGTGCATGTGTATCAAAAACATGTTATATTAGACTTGGTCTTAATGAGGTTCATTAGACCGATTTGACATTGGATGCGCGGAGTTAAACGTGCAGTCTAACTAGTTGAGTTAGACGTGTAGTCTAACACACGGAGTTAGACGTACAGTCTAACTAGTTGAGTTAGACGTGCAGTCTAACACACGGAGTTAGACGTGCAGTCTAACTAGCGGAGTTAGACGTGCAGTCTAACTAGCGGAGTTAGACGTGCATTCTAACTAACGGAGTTAGACGTGCAGTCTAACTAATTGAGTTAGACGTGCAGTCTAACTAATTGAGTTAGACGTGCAGTCTAACACGCGGAGTTAGACGTGCAGTCTAACTAGTGGAGTTAGACGTGCAGTCTAACTAGCGGAGTTAGACGTGCAGTCTAACTAGTTGAGTTAGACGTGCAGTCTAACACACGGAGTTAAACGTGTAGCCTAACTAGTTGAGTTAGACGTGCAGTCTAACACATAGAGTTAGACGTGCAGTTTCGTCTAACTAGCGGAGTTAGACGTGTAGTCTAACTAGCATAGTTAAACATGCAGTCTAACTAGCGGAGTTAGATGTGCAGTCTAACTAGAAGAATTAGACGTGCAGTCTAACTAACGGAGTTAGACGTGCAGTCTAACTAGAAGAGTTAGACGTGCAGTCTCACTAGAGGAGTTAGACATGCAGTCTAACTAGCGGAGTTAGACATGTAGTCTAACTAGCGGAGTTAGACGTGCAGTTTAACACACAGAGTTAGACGTGCAGTCTAACTAGCGGAGTTAGACTTGCAGTCTAACTAGCGGAATTAGACGTGCAATCTAACTAGTTGAGTTAGACGTGCAGTCTAACACGCGGAGTTAAACGTGCAGTCTAACTAGTTGAGTTAGACGTTCAGACTAACACGCGGAGTTAAACGTGCAGTCTAACTAGTTGAGTTAGACGTGCAGTCTAACTAGTTGAGTTAGACGTGTAGTCTAATTAGTTGAGTTAGACGTGTAGTCTAATTGGTGAGAGTTACACGTGCAGTCTAACTCCTTCAGATTAGTCTGAAATAAAATGTAATTAGACGTAAGGTCTAATGGAAAGAGAAAGTTAGACGAGCAGTCTAACTAGTGAAAGTTAAACGTGTAGTCTAACTCCTTCATATTAGTCTGAAGTGAACTGTAATTAGACATGATGTCTAATCCCATTAGACTAGGTGGTCTAATTGATCTTGTTATTAGACGGGAACGTCTAATTTCATTAGACGAGGTCGTCTAAGTGAAATAGTCTAATGTCATGCTTAAGAAGTTGCTTGAAGCTAGCACCCGCCTACCCACGTTCTCTAGCTATACACTACTTTGCTCCACTTTCCTGTGAAGATCAATACGTCAGCCAGCTGTAACCAATTAATTAATGCCACGAAAGCAAATATTCTTTCCACTACTTGTTTTTGCAGGAATATCCTTGAAGAATATTTGGCGCACTACTAGTTTGGTACGGCCACGATCCTTGTGCTCAGAGTCTGTTGTGTACTATGGAGGCGTCCCAATGGAAGCTCGCAACGTGTTATTATGAAGATTTGACCGTTGGTACCTACTCATATTTAAATATCATTAAGGACAACGGAAGAATCATCGATCTATCGATACTCAAATTATTCTATCTTAATTGTCAGTTGCTTTCTTGCTTTTACTGTGTGTTAATCAAGAGAGAGTTATAATCAAAGCATTGTATTAGCTGAGTGATATTCTTAATATTGTAAGTTGATCAGAGTGTGTTCTGTTCAACAGTGAGCTAGTCGTGCAATTGTATTTGATTCGTTGAAAGCTTAGTGAATCCTTCCGATGGTTGGAAAAATGGGTGACGTAGGAGAGTTAACTCCGAACATCCATAAATAAATTGTTGTGTTGTTTCTTTCTGTCATCTTTACATTCTTGGTTCGTAGCTTCAAACTCAAACAAACATTTCCGCACTTGAATTGTTCAAGAGTTTGCAAGAGTTTGTGCAGAATAGAAAGTGATTTAAATCTCTAACAGGATTTCTATCAAATCGTTTTTCCGAAGTCGTTATCAATCGTCAGACCCCCGTCTCTATTGATTACGCCAATCCTATCAGAGCATGTTCAGCGCACAAGACCTCTGCCCATTTATTTTTTCAAATCAATATTCCACCTCAGCTGAAAGCGGGCACATGTTATACTTGGTCAAAACACTCTATGCCCTTCTTTTCTGAATAATTAAAATGTTATTTTTATTTTATACTATTTTATGTATTATAAAATTACATTTTTAAAATTATTATAAAATTACATTTTAAAAATAATAAAAACATGTTAATATAATTAATAGAAAAAGATATTAATTTATTTAAAATATATATTTATTAATTAAATATATAACTAATATTCCTATATTATAAGAAAATTTAAACTCTTAAAACAAAACAACGGTTTTAATATAATTAATAGAAAAATATATTAATTTATTTAAAATATATATTTATTTATTATATAAATATATAACTAATATAAAATAAATTAAAATATAAAATATTTTTATAATTTAAAATATATTAGAATATTAAAAACATTACAATAATAAATTTGAGAATTTAAACTTTAATATAATTAATAGAAAAATATATTAATTTATTTAAAATATATATTTATTAATTAAATATATATATAACTAATATTAAATAAATTAAAATATAATATATAAAATATTTTTATAATTTAAAATATATTATAATATTACAAACCTTATAAGAATAAATTTGAGAATTTAAACTTTAATATAATTAATAAAAAAATATATTAATTTATTAATTATATATATTTATTAATTATATATATATATAACTAATATTAAATAAATTAAAATATAAAATATTTTTATAATTTAAAATATATTATAATATTAAAAACATTACAATAATAAATTTGAGAATTTAAACTTTAATATAATTAATAGAAAAATATATTAATTTATTTAAAATATATATTTATTAATTAAATATATATATAACTAATATTAAATAAATTAAAATATAATATATAAAATATTTTTATCATTTAAAATATATTATAATATTACAAACCTTACAAGAATAAATTTGAGAATTTAAACTTTAATATAATTAATAAAAAAATATATTAATTTATTTAAAATATATATTTATTAATTATATATATATATAACTAATATTAAATAAATTAAAATATAAAATATTTTTATAATTTAAAATATATTATAATATTAAAAACATTACAAGAATAAATTTAAGAATTTAAACTTTAATATAATTAATAGCAATATATATTAATTTATTTAAAATATATATTTATTAATTAAATATATATATATAACTAATATTAAATAAATTAAAATATAAAAAATAAAATATTTTTATAATTGAAACTTTAATATAATTAATAGAAAAACATATTAATTTATTTAAAATATATATTTATTAATTAAATATATATATATAACTAATATTAAATAAATTAAAATATAAAAAATAAAATATTTTTATAATTTAAAATATATTATAAAATTACAAACATTACAAGAATAAATTAGAGAATTTAAACTTTAATATAATTAATAAAAAAATATATTAATTTATTTAAAATATATATTTATTAATTAATTATATAACTAATATTCCTATATTATAAGAAAATTTGAGAATTTAAACTTTTAAAACAGTGTTAATATAATTAATAGAAAAATATATTAATTTATTTAAAATAGATATTTATTTATTAAATAGATATATAACTAATATTAAATAAATTAAAATATAAAATATTTTTATAATTTAAAATATATTATAATATTAAAAACATTACAAGAATAAATTTAAGAATTTAAACTCAAATATAATTAATAGAAAAAGATATTAATTTATTTAAAATATATATTTATTAATTAAATATATAACTAATATTCCTATATTATAAGAAAATTTGAAAATTTAAACTTTTAAAACGGTGTTAGTATAATTAATAGAAAAATATATTAATTTATTTAAAATATATATTAATTTATTAAATAGATATATAACTAATATTAAATAAATTAAAATATAAAATATTTTTATAATTTAAAATATATTATAATATTAAAAACATTAATAAATTTAAAAATTTAAACTTTAATATAATTAATAGAAAAATATATTAATTTATTTAAAATATATATTTATTAATTAAATATATATATAACTAATATTCCTATATTATAAGAAAATTTGAGAATTTAAATTTTAATATAATTAATAGAAAAATATATTAATTTATTTAAAATATATATTTATTAATTAAATATATATATAACTAATATTAAATAAATTAAAATATAAAATATTTTTATAATTTAAAATATATTATAATATTAAAAATATTACAAGAATAAATTTAAGAATTTAAACTCAAATATAATTAATAGAAAAAGATATTAATTTATTTAAAATATATATTTATTAATTAAATATATAACTAATATTCCTATATTATAAGAAAATTTGAGAATTTAAACTTTTAAAACGGTGTTAGTATAATTAATAGAAAAATATATTAATTTATTTAAAATATATATTAATTTATTAAATAGATATATAACTAATATTAAATAAATTAAAATATAAAATATTTTTATAATTTAAAATATATTATAATATTAAAAACATTAATAAATTTAAAAATTTAAACTTTAGTATAATTAATAGAAAAATATATTAATTTATTTAAAATATATATTTATTAATTAAATATATATATAACTAATATTCCTATATTATAAGAAAATTTGAGAATTTAAATTTTAATATAATTAATAGAAAAATATATTAATTTATTTAAAATATATATTTATTAATTAAATATATATATAACTAATATTAAATAAATTAAAATATAAAATATTTTTATAATTTAAAATATATTATAATATTAAAAACATTACAAGAATAAATTTAAGAATTTAAACTCAAATATAATTAATAGAAAAAGATATTAATTTATTTAAAATATATATTTATTAATTAAATATATAACTAATATTCCTATATTATAAGAAAATTTGAGAATTTAAACTTTTAAAACGGTGTTAATATAATTATTAGAAAAATATATTAATTTATTTAAAATATATATTAATTTATTAAATAGATATATAACTAATATTAAATAAATTAAAATATAAAATATTTTTATAATTTAAAATATATTATAATATTAAAAACATTCCAAGAATAAATTTGAGAATTTAAACTTTAATATAATTAATAGAAAAATATATTAATTTATTTAAAATATAAATTTATTAATTAAATATATATATAATTAATATTAAATAAATTAAAATATAAAAAATAAAATATTTTTATAATTTAAAATATATTATAATATTATAAACATTACAAGAATAAATTTGAGAATTTAAACTTTAATATAATTAATAAAAAAATATATTAATTTATTTAAAATATATATTTATTAATTAATTATATAACTAATATTCCTATATTATAAGAAAATTTAAGAATTTAAACTTTAAAATGGTGTTAATATAATTAATAAAAAAATATATTAATTTATTTAAAATAGATATTTATTTATTAAATAGATATATAAATAATATTAAATAAATTAAAATATAAAATATTTTTATCATTTAAAATGTATTATAATATTAAAAACATTAATAAATATGAGAATTTAAACTTTAATATAATAAATAGAAAAATATATTAATTTATTTAAAATATATAATTATTAATTAAATATATATATAACTAATATTAAATAAATTAAAATATAAAATATTTTTATAATTTAAAATATATTATAATATTAAAAACATTACAAGAATAAATTTGAGAATTTAAACTTTAATATAATTAATAGAAAAAGATATTAATTTATTCAAAATATATATTTATTAATTAAATATATAACTAATATTCATATTATAAGAAAATTTGAAAATTTAAACTCTTAAAACGGTGTTAATATAATTAATAAAAAAATATATTTTTTTATTTTATATTTATTTATTAAATATATATATAACTAATATTAAATAAATTAAAATATAAAATATTTTTATAATTTAAAATATATTATAATATTAAAAACATTACAAGAATAAATTTGAGAATTTAAACTTTAATATAATTAATAGCAATATATATTAATTTATTTAAAATATATATTTATTAATTAAATATATATATATAACTAATATTAAATAAATTAAAATATAAAATATTTTTATAATTTAAATTATATTATAATATTAAAAACATTACAAGAATAAATATGATAATATATAACTAATTTTTCTATATTATAAAAAATTTGAGAATATATAACTAATATTTTTATATTATAATATAATATATATGAATCTTTAAAAATAAAAATAAAAAATAGGGGAAATATATTAATTTATTTAAAATATATATTTATTAATTAAATATATAACTAATATTTATAATAATTAGAAAGTCAGAGTTGGGCATGTCCGAGCATAGATACTCTGCCCTTGACTGGTCCTTTTACACGTTATCCTTGACCTGTCCTGTCCTTTTATACGTTGTCCTTGACCTGCCCTTTCTTCGTTTGTCCTCTCCCGTCCTTAATTAACTACTAGTTCATCTTTTGCGGCCTATACTTAACTGCTTGAATATAATTTATGTGTTTAATTAAACTATTCGTTGCGACCATATTTTAATTTAATCCCTGAAACATCATCTTTATTGTAGGTAGAATCCTTGTCAGGGTTTGCTCAATCATATATGATTTTTTCAATCATTTTATTCTTATACATAGATTTTATAGGGTTTAATGATCATGTTATTATTCTTAAACCTTGTCCAAATTCTTAATTTATTGATATATTGATTTCAATTTATCATTTGTATACATATTCACCTATACTTATAGTGTTCAATAGTTCACTAAAACTCATAAATTTGACACATAATTTAGTATCATTGAGTTTGTTAAGAAAATAATTAAAGCAAATAAGTAAATTTATAACACTGTTTTTGTATGAATACTATCTTTTAGAAAAAAAAAATCTTAATTATCTTTTTTTTCTTTCTCAAAATTCAATGGTTTGACAAATGTGTAATTTATGTAGAATCAATTTAATGGAAGAGTGTCTCTCAAAAAAAAATTAATTAATTCAAACATAAGAAGACTTGAGTCAATTTCACAACAAAATTTTCCGTTCCAGACAAAATTAATTTGACCCTCCTCATTGTTCTAGAAATGACAACACATAAACTTCCAATTCCTAAAGTAGACAATGGTGAAGCTTTAGGTTGCTGAAGTCGTTTCATTAGGTACTCACTTATCTATAGTTGAATAGTCTTTGCATCTATTTTAATTTATGACTCTATAACTACTTGAAGATCAAATTATGCTCCAGATTCTTTCATTGTTGAAATTTATTATTTGGTTTTATATACATATAGTGAGATTATTAAGGGAAAAAACAATCTCCATTGTATTAATCAGATCCATGGTAGATGATAATTGCTCTACGATATCGCTTGATGATGTCGCAACCTTTTCAGATTCATCCACTACCAAACAAAGGTGATTAATTTATGAAAGTTCAACATTGGTTAATTTTGCTACCATGATTTCTTGCTAGACTTAACTTTTTGTAATGTAATCTTTTGGTTTGGAACATAGAAACGATTTCTTGGTTCATTCTTGTTTTTGTCAATAAACATAAAGTTCAAAGAAACAGTTAATTGGTTTTTGACATTGAAAATTATATTAGATATAGGATTCTGCTCAGTTCACAGGCAATGACTGTGAATAAGTGTTTTCATGATTCAATTATTTTCAGGAAGAAGAGAAAGTGGAATCAGCCCGCTGAATCGCTATTTCAAGGATTTTTCCGTGCGTAGTTTCTTGATCTCCAAGTTTTCTAGCTCCCAACTCTTGTACAGCAACTGACTAACTTTGATTCCAAAGTTAAGGACGTATTATGACTTCTTCACATGTCACATGGGTTAGGAAGTATAATGAAACAACAAAGCATGATGATGACATCAATAATATGATGTCTGATATGATATATTTATCTGTATCTGGACCTGAGATAGTTAGATACATAGTGTCAGGGTCAAATCTCTAATGATATTTTTGTCTACATATGTGTAAGAAGATTACAAAACTGATAGCTAAACTTGATAGATTGGAAGCTTCAAGGTTTCCTTCCATATAATATATGTATGTAATCTTTCTTTTTCAGCAACTGACTTCTTATTTTTGTGAGCCTGAATTTAGAAAAATCCACTATTTTTCACATTTTCATAATAGTGAATTAGATGCATTGTGGTAAGGATATCGCAAATTTGAGATCGAAACTGAATCAGATGGCTTACATCTTGAATATGTCAAAATATTCTATCAGGGGATAACCTGCTGGTTCTAAAATTAAACATGCATGTTGATGCCATGAAAATAATAAAAGATTTTGATAATAATGGGGTTGTTGGTCTTTAAAGAGAAATAGTGATATAAGTTCTTGGACTAACTCTATTATTTTGTATGAATTTTGTTAGTTTGTTTATTAGAAAAGTGTTATCGATTTTGATTGACAATCCTTATGCAATTCTTACATAACAGCCACACAGAAAATATGTCCTTCTCGTTGATGCTAACGTTGTTTCACAATGTTTCTACAGTGCTTTATAGATTAAGTAAATTTATTTTATTTATGGAAAAAAGACATTAAGAGGAATATGTATGCTCGGAAAATATTATTAATGTATTGTGAACCATTAACTTCAAAAATACTACTGCTCTATTTTATGATTTTTATACTACTGCTCTATTTTATGATTTTTGGACCTACGATGTTGTCAAAGGGAAGTCAAGTTGGATGAAGATTCTCTAGTTTTTAAAGTAACTCCAACACCTACCATGATTGTTAAAGTTGAATCACCAAACATAGAGATCATCAACATCTAAACCGATATTTCGACCCAAAAGTACCTCAAAAATAAACCCAAGTTTTTCTTGTGTAGTCATCAATGAATGTAATAAAGTACCTCTTCTCACTGTATGACTTAGGTGTGATTGGGCCGCATATATCGGTGTGAATCAGTTCGAGAGACTTCCTTGCACTATATTTCGCCTTCTTTGGGAATGAGTTTCTTGCTTGTTTTCCGAGTACACATCTCTCGCAAAATTTCTTGGTGTAATCCATGTCTGGTAGCCCGTGAACCATATCCTTCTTTGCTAACTCCTGTAGGCCTCCGTAGTGCAGGTGTCCGAATCGTAAGTGCCACAGCGAGGCTTTATCCACCATTTTCACTTATAGACATTGTTCTCGAACGTTTCTCAAGTTGAGTTTGAACGTTCGATTATTGGCCATCTCAACTTGTGTAAGCAACCTTCCTTTTTCGTTCTTTAAATGCAACATTCGGTCTTTCATGAGTACTGAGTATCCCTTCTCCAATAATTGCCCCAAGCTAATAATGTTACTCTTCAAGTCAGGGACAAAGTATACATTTTCAATTGACCCTTCTTTTCCATCGTCTTGTGAGAAACATATTCTACCTCGGCCCTTTACTTGAACCTTCGATTCATCCCCAAATGACACGTACCCATTCTTTATCTCTTGTATCTCCACAAAAAAATTCTTGTTCCCGCACATATGATTGCTGGCTCCAGTATCGAGATACCACAACGTCTCTTTGTCGAAAGTGGTGTCTTTATAGGCCATCATGAGAACACCGACTTCTCTTGTCTCCTCTTCCGCGACCAGATTCGCGTTCTCTTCTATCCTTTTTTCAGAATAGCACTCTTTTGCATAATGCCCATATTTTCCGCAGTTGTAACATTCGACGTTTGATTTGCACTCTTTTGCATAGTGCCTGTGCTTTCCGCAGTTGTAGCATTCAACAGTTGGATGATTTGACCGGCCGCCTCTCCCACGACCACGTCCTCGCCCACGCCAATTTTGTTGGCTTAACTGATCCTTTTCTTCATAATTGTTTCCACGTCCTCGGCCTCCGCTGCGGCCATGACCGCGACCTCCACGACCGCGTCCCCTTCCTCGATTGTGTTGCGCATACATTACTCTGTCCTCCTTGATGGTTGCCTTGGCTTGTAAGGCTTCTTCGAGCAACTCTTGTTTTTTCTTATTCTTCCTTTGCTCATGTGCTTCAAGAGAACCAGCAATATCATCAATGGTCATCTCTTCCAGACTCTTTGATTCCTCGATTGCACAAACGACGTTTTCGAAATTCTCGGTCAATGACCGTAGAATCTTCTCCACAACTCTTGCATCAGAGAGGGTTTCTCCATTGCGTTTGAGTTGATTCACCACTGTTTGCACACGTGTGATGTAGGTAGAAATTCCTTCTGACTCCTTCATCTTCATGGCCTCCAGTTCGCCTCGAAGAGTTTGAAGTCGCACTTGCTTAACTCGATCGGCACCCTTGAAAACCTTTTCTAAAATGTCCCACGCTGCCTTTGAGTTTTCTGCACCTGCAATTTTCTTGAAACCCGACTCGTCCACCGCTTGAAACAAAAGGTAGAGAGCGGTCTTATCTTTCATTCGTGTTTCTTTCAACGCCCTCAACTGAGTCGCCGAAAGATTTCCCGTTTCAGCTGGTTCTTCATAACCATCTTCAACTACTTCCCATACGTCTTGTGCACCGAGTAAAGCTCGCATCTGAATACTCCAATTATCAAAGTTGGTTTTGGTGAGTCGCGGCAGTGGTATCTGCCCCAGCGCTTTGTTTGCCATGGCGCTCTGATACCAATTTGAGAAAAATAAACTTTTGGAGGAAGAGGAGATAGAAAGACTCTTGAGGATTTCTTGACTGAAACAAACTTTTTTATTATTCTTTTCTCTCTTACTTCATATTCAGCACACAGACCTTTATTTATAGTCTCTTAACAGAAAACAAAACGTACAAGAAATAAAAACAAATATTAAAGACAAAAACTGTAACAGCAACATTTAAGGCTGACCCCTGATTACTAAAACTGCTAAAACGTTTGAAACGTTTGAGATCTCCACCATTAAAGATATTCAATTTATTATTTAAAATATGGCTGACCGTTATTTGAGTTTATTGTGTAACAAGTCGTTCGTACGCCAAACTATTCTTTTGAAGACCCATGAGGCTCCATTGATAATTGTATTAACTTGCGGCTTGTCTCGTATTTCTTGGGGAAAATAAAGCATCTAGCCAACCTCAAGATATTTCCAATGCACCCTGGTTCGGCCTCAAAAATGTTTGAGTAAAAAGTTATAGTTATTTGAAGTCTCGATTTATCCATGTTGGTCGAAACAGAAACTCAAAAGAACCTTGACTTTAAAAATGTGTAACTTGGGAACACTCCATCATTTAGGTTGTTTCAAGTTGGAGAATAAAGGAGGACTGGTTACATATACATAGGGCTTGGTTTCAACCAAAATGAGCTAGAACTCAGTTTGGGCAACCCATTGAGTGAGTTGCCGATTGGGCCAACTCCCAAAATGAAATGTCTAAAATAGTTACGATTCAATATGAACTGGTCACCCGAAAAGGTATCGCATTATGACGCTAATGGAAGATTCATATTATTGGTCCAAGATGCAGAACGAGGATAATTGAGTCGGACAGCGACATTCGTCACGACCTCCTTCGATTAAGATATAGCTGAAATCATATCTCATATGTAGATTCGAAGAAGAAGCGTCCCCCTTATATTGAGTACTTCGTACAATAGAAAGGTCTACCCAATGTCGAAAATAGTTGGGAAAGTGAAGATCCTTCAATTCAAGTAAAAGATTGAAGAGTACCGGTCAAAGATCGAGTCAAGGACGGCCACGACTTAGGTCGGGGAGAATGTCACAACCCATTCAATTGGTGATCAAAGCCCAAAAATGTCGAACCCATAATGTACATACTCTAGAAAAAGCTGTCAAAATCGAGAATTTGTGTAAAATCGTTGCATAGTTGTGAACTCGTAAAATCTAGAGTTTACTTGAAATTGTAAGAGTTTAATTTGAAAAAATAATAGTTATATATTATTATTATTATTATTATTATTTATATATATAATTCAATATTTTATATTTAACTAATTTTAAAATTTTATATGTTTAATTATAAAATTAATTAAAAAATAATAATTAGTAAATAACACTATAAAAAATTACTTACAAAATTAATTATATTAATTTATTTGAATAAATAATAACTTTTTTTTAATTTTAAATATAAATTCATTTTATAAACATAAAATTGTAAAATCGAAATTATTTATAAAGTTGTAACATTGTAAAATCTTATTATCATAAATTTAAAATCGTAAGAGTTTATCATTGTAAGAGTTTACTTAAAATCAAACTCGTTAACCTCATGTGAAATCGTAAAACCGTAAGAATTTAAGAGTCAACTCGAGATTTTAACAACCTTACTCTAGAAGGTTCTAGATTTTTTAGGTTTTTTCCTTTAATGTAATTCTATAGTATTCTTTAGGAGTTCCTAATTCTGGGTAGATGATAGAATTCTCTAGAATATCCTAATGATAAAAAGGATCTAGAAAAATCTCTTAACTTGTATATAAACAAGTCTTGGCCATAAAACCCAAAGACAAGAAATACAACTCATATTCTCCAAGATCTCTCCCTAAGTGTTCGTTCTTCTTAAATTTCTAATAATCTTAGCATTGAGGTAATCTAGTCTAGTGACGCACGGATTAAGGAGTTATTCGAGTAATTGAGTTTTTGTCCGTGGCAATAGGATACAATTAAAAGTATGGACGAAATTTAAAAAAAAATGTATTATCTTATCCACTTTCATATAAATAGCTCCATAAAATATATAAAAGAAAATCATTCAACTTACTATAAAGTGATAATTTGCCCATTGTTTATCGATCGGTTAAAAGAATATTCATACGACTTAAATTCAATCGCTTATATAAAGATGTATACAATGACTTCTTTTTGAAACACCATTTTATCTCTGTGTGATCCTAATGAGATTTTTTGTTTGAAAATGGATAAGTGTACATAAACATAGTTCAGCCCAAGCAAGATCTAGATACGCTAAAATTACTCATATATAATTGTTCTACTTGTTTTAGGCTATGTAAATAGTTCGTCTTGAAAAAACATACCAATTTTAAATATATGAGGTTAATTAATTAGTGGAATTGAAAAAATAGAAATTTCTAAATCATTCAAGTATCAATTTCTAATCATCAAATTGAAGAACAAAGCTTTAAATAGAAACACGAGAATTGAGATGTGTGAAAATCAAGTTTTGTTCACGTGTTAGATGATAAATGTGTGATGATTCACCCCACTAAACCGAGTGAACGACGACGATGGAGGGCGACTTTGTCCGGACACGAGAGAATAACAAATTAAGGTTTAAGGCGACTTCGTCTGGACACGATTGAACGACGACCATGGTGGAGGGTTACTTCGTCCGAACGCGAAAGAACAACGAAAAATATTTCCTTAAGGCAAAGAAAGTAGTGAAACAAAAAGTGTTGTATTTTCATCCAAATAGAAAGAGAAAAACTTTTCAGAAGAAAAAAAAAATAATTTAAATAAAAAGAAATAATAATGAGGTTGAAAATGTACTACTTTATTGAAATACATGTAGGACCATTATATTCTAGTCAAATTTCGTGTATCAATCTTAAAAATATATATTGTTTCATTTGTATTAATAAATAAGGTTTAAATATATTCTTATTTACTGTTTTATTTGAAGATGTTTTATTAAACTTTATTATTCAGTTTTTTTTTTAAATATTAAATTTAATAATATTTTAAAAAAATAATATAATGAATTTTTTTATTAAATAATAACGTAATAAATTACAATAATTAAAAATCATTCGTAAAATATTATACTAAATAAATTAGTTATTTTTAAAAATTTATTATTGTATTATACTAAGTTCTTTTTAAATAATAATTCAAGTATTATTTTTTATTTAACAATTATTAATTATTACTTTTTAACATTAAAAAAAATTATGATAAAAAGTTAACATATGTATAATGATATTTTAAATTAATTATATAATAAATATCTAAAATATTAAATTGAAAAACTAATATATATATATATAAATACAATAAAAAGGTAATATATAATATTTAAAAAAATTATTTAATACTGTAATTTAATATATTCTAAATAATTGATAAATATTTATTATTTTTAATCTATATTAATAGTGTAGCTGTAGAAATTTGTATACTAAATATTATATTATATTACTAAATAGAAATACGAATGAATATTATTCTTAAAAAACAATAATATTATTAATTTATAACTGATTTAATTTTAAAGATTAAATTCTTGTCATCTTAAAATATTAATAAAAAATATTAGTTTATTAAATAAAAAAATGTTACCGTCTTACTTGTTGTAAAAAAATAAAACCTTAAAAAACATTTAATAAAAAGTAAAAATTTGGAAAAGTTGGTATTTTGAGCACATAACCTCTTGAAGATTTATTGTTAATTAGTTCATCTTTTAGTTTAGGATATTGATTTTTATCTCAATTTTCATTATTGTCTCTTAAAGAACAAAACTTATTCTTCCATAATTTATGAACTATTTAAAAAATAAAATAAAATAAGAAACTGAAAAATAAAGGATGAACCTCACTCACGGTAATATTACTCAGCATCAATTTGACACATTTCAATTAAGTTCTCCAAATGAATTAAATTCAAGAACCCGCCTTTTTTAGGGTTGTTATGGAAGACCCATCACACCCAATCGAATCATAACGCTGAAAAAGATAAGCCAAGAAAAGGCTACCCGTTAGAGTAACATAATCCTTACCCGCACACTGCTTATTCGACTCACTTGGTGACCCGGTTTGAGGCCCATTTGACCAAAACAAATAGTTCAATAGTTCCCTCCCTTTCTCACCCGTAAACCGATCCGCTTTGAACTTATCCGGTTCTTCAAACACATTCGGATCTTTCATCACCAACGGTTGGTACCCGCACAAAAGCTCCCCTTTCTTCACCTCAAAAGATGACTCATATGAACTCAATATAAAGTCCTTTCTCGCTCGACCATATTGAGTTGGAACCTAGTCAAATCAAAACATAAAATCAAATCAAATAAATGAAAAATCATATTTTTTTTTTACTTACCGGGGGATTGAGCCGCATTGTCTCATAAACAAAAGATTGAACTAGATCCATCTTCTTAACCGATTCAAAACTCAGACCCGACCCGATATTTTCTCTAACTTCTTTCCTCAACCGCTCTTGCACTCCTTTATTCTCCTCATTTCCTAGTGCACCCAACAAATAAGGGATAAACAATGAAAACCCTCCATAAGCATTGAACCCAATCATAAATACGAGATTATGGATTGCTTCCTTGGTGCTCAAACCGAACTCGGTCTGGGCTCGTTGGATCACTTCTGCTCCTTCCTTCTCGATGAAATCCGCCACCTGGTTATAACCGTTGGATACTAGGAAAGCTGGGTATGCCCATGAATGGAGAAAGATTTCTTCTAAGGGTTGAAATAAACCGATTGGGACGGTGGGGAGGGTTTGTAGGGCTAGCCATAAGTCTAATTTAATGTAACCGTTTTCGTCGATGTCAGGGGAGAGGGAGGTGTCGGCGCCGGCGAGGCTCCGGCAGAAGAAGCTGAAGAGGAATTTTTGGACGGGTACGAGGTAGCTTACGGAGGTTGAGGAGGAGAGAGAAGATTCAATGGTGTCCCACATGGTGTCAAGTTTGGAAGAAAGGGTTGGAACCCATATGCTTGAGCTTCTTTTTAGTATGTCCATGGCGAATCTTTTGATCTGATGATAATTAATAAATAAAGTTTAATTTCTTATAAACATAAACAAATTTGAGATTTATTTTTTAAAACAATAAATATATCTATATATCCCCATGTGAAAATTGAAAATATGGACAAATTTAATGGAATATATGAACTAAAATGGGTATAAAACTATAAATGTAATAAAAAGTATAATTTGAAGAATGAAGAATTTAGCATTGATGTGGTATTAAAAGAGGTCTTCAAATGTAAACATTTTCTTTTAATGTTCTTCATAAATTTAAGAATTTATGTTTTATTAAGGCAGTCTATGTTAAGCTACCAAAAAATAATATTATTTTAACTTTTTTATTGAAAAAAAAAAAGTGACATAATCTTCTAATTAAGTTTTCATTTTTTTAATTTCATTCACTACAAACCCAAAAAAAAAGGTTAAACTTAATTATGTCCATTCATTTGTTTTATCTATAAATTTAATATTATTAATTATTTTTTTATGTCTATTTTAAATTGTTTCAATCTCACCCTAACTATCATTATTAAATTTGTCCATGCCTCTTTAATCAAAGTTTTCATGAGAATTGAATATAAGATATTTTATTTTTATGTCAAAATTTTATAAGTTGTGATTTTATATTTTAAACATTTTATGAGGATGAGCAATGAGGGTTTAATAAAGAAACTGTGTAATTTCAAATGGTTTCACTTTAAAGTCAGAAAGTGTGTGTGTGCTCAAGGAAGTATTGTGAATCTTATTAAAAAAAGTAAGAAGATATTTTATTTTGTGGAGTTCTAGTTATTTTAGAAAAAAAAAAAAAAAATCAAATTTTCACTATTATTATTTTCTCTTTTAAATAAAATTACATTTAAAATTTTTATTTTGTAAGTGACAAATTTATTACTTAAACTATCTTAATAAATTTATAATTATTATTTGTAGAAACTCAAACTTTTAATTACAATTATTATTTAGTATAAGGTATGGAGTATTGACTTATTGAGAGGCTATCTAGAAAGTGTTACCATTAGTTTTCCTTATTTATCTCTTTTATTTGTTGTTATTTATTTATTTATTCCTAGTGTTTAAAAAATATTGAGTGGTAATAATTTTAAGAAAGTAAACTTCCTTTTGTTAGAAAATAAAAATATTAATATATAATAATAAAATAATTTTATTTTTTATATAAAAAATATTTTAATAATATAATTAATTAAAGAGTAAGATATTATTTGATTATGGTTGTATTTATAGAAGAAAAAAACTCAACCAAACAAACTTGAGATTTTTTTATTATGAGGACCGACAATAAAGGCATAATTAAAAAGAAGTAAAATAATAATTGAAGACAAAGACTATGTGAAATAGGACAATAAGTAGTACCTTAGAGTGTTTGTCTTCATCAGTGTCAAGGTAAGCACAAACTCGTATTCCGCCGGTGTAATCTACGCTCGGCATAAAATCTCCAACAAGAATATTCTTCTTCTCCACAAGCTCCATATCGAACAAATAACTAAAAGACTTACAGTCCAGAACCGCCACCACGTTCGGATTAACACCGGTGAAGAACGGGAACGACGGTGGTACATTTGTACGGAACACCGTGCTCTGGTGCTTTTCCATCCGTTTCTGGTAAAATTTCGCCGCACCTTGAAACCAGAAATAGTCTAGTCTGTCTCCTATTGCTCCGATCAAAGGCCACCCATAATCACCTGGTATTGTTTTCATGGGGACTGATGTTGAACTCGGACTTGTTTGGATTGCCGGCCGGGGAGGTATTCCCGGCGATACGCTCATCATTGTGGCTATCATTGCTGACATCTCTCTCACACACACTATCGATAATAACTTTGCAAGATTTGTAAACATGTGAATATATGGAGAAGAGAAGACAAAAAGAAGAAGAAGATATTTTAGATAGGCTTATCTTGAATCTATAACGAGTAAATTTTCCACATGGGAGAGTAGGCCCATAAGCCAAACTCAACTTTTTAAGAAACAATAATTATAATAATAATTATTATTTTAAAAGATTTATTACATTAAAAAATTTTAAAATCATTTAAACACAATTTTAAAATATTACATGAAAAAAATTATTATTTAATAGATTATTGAGCTCGTAAGTTTTCAAAAATAACGATTAACTCTCTAACGAATTCTACTAGTTTTCTAGAACGAATATCAGAAAATGTCATAATCATATCATTAAGAATAATACGCAACGAGCCACCCCTCGATAGTGCGGAAATAAGTGAGTTTCTGATTAAACCTCATTGTGACACATACAACTAACCATAATACAACTTTTTTAATGCACATATTACCAGTTAGATTTTCACAGTAAATAACGCTTCATTCAAAGAATGAGATTTTGGATGGAATTTTTTACTTCCAAAGTTTCTCTCAATAAAAATTATATGGAATAATGTTAGCGAACAACTTGTAGTACTTCTCTACTTGAAAACTATCAATTTCTTTCCAACACATAATATCTTATTCATACGGAAACACTTGTTTGCGTCCCATATATCAGAAGTAAAATTCTATTATGGGACAAACTCTCCCTAATGTTTAATCTTTTTCTATATCTAATTCAGCTAGCGAAACCATTAGACTAATGATCAAATATATCATTAACAATAGAAGCAAGCACATGATACGTCGTAGCTAGAGTACTCTTGATACTACACCAAATCAAGGGCGAATCCAGGAATTTTTTTACCATGGGCTGAAAAAATTACAGGTATTACCCTAATACGGGTAATAAGTGAACATATTAATCAAACAGTTCCAAGAATATCCTTACTAAAATAAAATAAATATACTAAACCTAATAAAATACAAGAATACTCAATTTAAAAAAATTATGATAAGAAAATGTGAGAAGTTAAATTAATTAGGTTTTAAATAATAAAAAACTAACTATATAAATTTTAAAAAAAATATGAAATTCTAATTAATGAATTTCAGCATAGTTTTGTGAGAATATAAGAAAAAATATAAATAAGAACAAAAATATAAAATCGTGGTAAACACACATTATCAGAAAGTGCGGGTTAACCTAATATAATAGAGCAAATACTAGCAACAACTCTTGCATTGCAGCTAAAATCGATGCGTCTAAGTAGGGGAAGGAGAGAGCTAAAGAGGCATGAGGGAAGCGACTAGTCCCTTCTTTCTTGCCGAAGGCTTCCTTTAGATTAACGGACTACTTGAACTGCTTACACCCGGTAACTACCTATTTTGAACAGAAAGCATTGGCGTAGAAGTAAAAACTTTTGAAAAGTGGATCCAAGGTCGACACTCAAGATTACGATTATAGAATATTAATGCATATAAAAATAATATATCAAATTATTTATTTAAATACTGAACCAAATCAATATAATTATTTAACTTATTTATTAATATTAATTTTTAATTTTTAATTTTTATTTTGAAATAGTTTAAAACTAAGAAATGTAAAAGACTATTTTACCCTTATATTTATATAAATTATTATTTTAATTTTAAATTTTATCCTTAAGTAATTTGTATTATTAGTTATATTGAAATTAATAAAAAATCATGTATATTTATTATAAATATTTGTATATTTAATAAAAAGAAGGTGAGGTGTTTAGCTACAAAGCCAACTAGACAAAGAGCTATATGTTAAATATATATATATATATATATATATATATATATATATTTTTTTAAATATTTTACACTAGGCTACATCCCACCGCTGTCCGCAACGTAGCTTCGCCCTTGCACCAAATATCTTTCCAAAAAATGATCGAAGAATTATCCTACACAATGAATCTAGACTGCTCAAGAAAACTTTTCAACATTGAATAAATTTTCTTTCAAATGCTACACTCCGCTGGATAATTAGATATTTGGTGAACCAACTAGATCAATCATGACCATATTTACATTTGATCATCGATTCCTAAAGACTATTCAACTTCGTTACAAATCTACTACACCATTTTGATAAAAGAGATTTATTAAATGAAATAAGATCTCGAATATTCAGACCACTTAATCTTTAAAATATTTAACCTTATCCAACTAACTAGATGACAAGACGATGAGTTAGAAGATTCCCAAAAAAATTTACATATTATTCTCTCAATTTTTATCGCCACACTCTTGAGAGAATGAATAAATACATCATATATGTGATCATATATGAAAAGAAACTCTTAATGAGGATTAACTAACCCCATTTCGAGATTATTGTACTTTCCACTTATAAAGTTTACATTCCAATTTAATATTAATTGTGTACAAAGAGATCTTAAATCGTAATTTAAAACTCAATGTCATACCAAGATATATTGACAGAAGACCACCAATTCGAAACCCAAACATACTTTCCAACATCATCATTCTTCTATTTGAAACATAATATGAGAAAAATATGTATAACTTATTAAGATTAACTCGAATATTGGAACAAGCACCGAATAACTATAAAACATCTTGAAGGTGTTTAAAATTTATGTAGGTAACTTGAACCATGCATAACATGTTATAAAAAAATGTGATTTGGCAAAAGGATATCTTCTCCACAAATGAGTCACGAGTTTTGTTCGAAAACTATTATATTTTAGAGGGCTTCCATAACAATGACGAACATGAAAGGAGAGAGTGGATCACCTTGTCAAATCCCTCCGGAGCACTCGATTCCTTGAGAACTCTCATTAACAATGACATAAAACTTAACCTCTTGAACCAATCCATTCCGCACTCATTCCCATTTTACCATTACATAAAAAACTCATAATTGATGTGATCATAAATTTTTTCGATATCTAAATTGACAAAAACACATTTGTTAGCTCTTAAATTAGCTGAGTCAATGCACTCATTGACTAATAATACGAAATCATAGAAATTTTGTGACCATCTTATAAAAAGATGAAACGAGACTAATAGGCTTAAAGTTCTTCACATGAATAGTCTCTAAAGTTTTACGAATGAGACATATCAAAATAGAGTTTCAACTCTTGTCAAATGATGAAAAATAAAAAAATGATCAATTATTTTCATAATTTTAGTCTTAAGGAAAGACCACACCTTCTTAAAAAAAGCCAAAGTAAATTTCTCGCTTGACACTTTATCACTTATGCACCTTTAATGGCCTCTTCAACCTCCTCCAACGAAAAATGAGTGTCCAACATATCGTTTTGCGTTATACTAATTTAATAAAAAAAATACCATTCAATGTAGGTATAACCTTAAATGGCTCCTCAAACAAATCCTTATAGAATTTGGCAATACTTGTAGAGATATTTAGTTCACTATCTTGAACTTTTCGCTCGATCAATATCAAATTAATCACATTATTTCTTGTTTGCGTGTTAGAGATGTTATGGAAAATTTTGGTGTTTCTATCTCTGACTCTTAATCATGTGGTTATATTTCACTAATGTGCCACAATTTCTTCCTCCTTGCACATATCGAACAACTTACTAACAATATAAATCCGAGAACTAACCTCCTCAATGGAGAGTTCATGAATCTCCTCAGCCTCGTCAATGACATTAATTTCATTACACAAGTCATTGATTTTAGCACAAATCACGATCTCTCACGAACTAAGTTTTGAGAAGTTTATGCAGATTCATTAAGTTCACAAAGAGGTTACTCGACGGAGAACTAACCGATGTTTGACTAAACCACCATAATTGCACACACTTATAAAATCTTCATTGATCAACCATTTATTTTCAAATCTAAATGATCGATATGTTCTCTCCATCATTCGGCGTTCCATCAAGATCAGTCGGTGATCTGACAACTCCATGGAATGACCTTTTGAAATATATTAGAAATTATAGGAAATGGAAACTGATGATTAGTGATCTATTAGTTTCAGATGATTTTAATGAAGCAATTGAAAATGAGGGTGTTAGACGTGAGAGTACAAAAGAGGTTGATTGGAAAAAGACAGATAGAAAGGCGTGTAACTTTATTCGTTTGTTGGTTGCTGTAAATGTTGTGCATTATGTTGAGAACGAAACTACGACGTATGGTGTGTGGAGAAAATTTGAAGCTCTCTACACTGGGAGGTCAGTAGGGAATAAAGAAACACTAATACAAAGGCTGGTAAGCCTGAAAGTACATTGACAATAAATCATTTTCTGAGCACTTGAATGAATTTCAAAATATTTTGAATTAGTTAAATAGTATGAAGATAAACTTTTATGATGAGGTGTAAGCACTTTTAGTCCTTGGCTCTTTGTCTACGAGTTGGGAGACACTTATTATCACTCTTAGCAACTTAACACCAAATGGTAAAGTTAACATAGAATTTATCACCGATTCCTTAGTTGATGAGGAGAATCGAAAGGGGATAACCTTTAAGTCTGATATGATGGTGTGACTAATAGAGGAAGATCAAAAGATAATAGAAGTGGCTCGAGTATAGGCAAGTCTAGAGCTCCGAAAAAGGATTGTGCTTGCCATTACTGTGGAAAAATGGGTCATTGAAAAAACGAGTGCTAGAATTTTAAATTGATAAAGCAAAGGGTACAGTGAAGCCTAGAGAAAAGAAAGAAGAGAGTGCACATACATCTGCTTATGCTTCAGATGGTGAACTCACATATGCTTATAACTGTCAAGACTCTTGTCTTAGCGCGTCTTCAAATGAAACAACATTGATTGTTGACACATGTGCCTCTTTCTATATTACTCCATACAAAGGTTACTTCCAGTCCTACAAAGTTGGTGATCATGGTGAGGTTTGCATGGATAACAATGGTGTGTCCAAGATAGTTGGTCTTGGTGATGTTAGAATCGAGATAAACATGGGTTGTTTCCTGACATTGAGAGATGTATGACATGTTTTTGATTTGAGAATGAATTTGATTTCCACATGTAAGCTCGATGATGGAGGCTACTATAACCTTTGGGCTTGAAAACGCGGCACCGTCCCTATTCGATACGATAAGAAAATTGTTGTGTGAAGGAATGTTTTCAGTAGTGGATCATGGAAGTTAAGCAAGGGTTCCTTGATTGTTGCAAGAGGTAAGAAATGTTGTTCCTTATACAAGACAAATTTAAAAAATGTCTATGATGCAGTATATATTGTCGTGATGGAGTCATCCTGTAAGTTGTGGCACAAGAGACTAGGTCACATTAGTGAAAATAGGCTTGTTAGATAATAATTTATGAAAAAGTTTTGATAATAAATAGATAAAAGTAAGTTAAATTATATATATATAATTTTTAAGTCATATCAAGTATATTAATATATTTAAAGATGACAATAAGGTGTTGTAGTACAGTGGTAAGTACTCTCGCCTGTCACACGATCGAAACTACCACGTAGGTGCATCCGGTTGAGCAAATGCCGAAACTACCACGTAGGCACATCCGACTGAGAAAATACCGAAATCCTGAAAAACTGAACAGTTTGAGAAAATACCGAAATCCAGAAAAACCAAACAGTTTGATAAAATACCGAAATCCTGAAAAACCGAACAATTTGAGAAAATACCAAAATCCTAAAAAACCGAACGGTTTGAGAAAATACCGAAATCCTAAAAAATCAAATAGTTTGAGAAAATACCGAAACTGTTCAAGTCCAGTATTGTTCGGTATTATATTCAAGTCCGATACTTGTTTCTATATTTGAACAAGCATCTGATTCTGGTATTTACAAAAGTCGGCCTTAACTATTTCCAATACTTGTTTCTGTTTTTGAGCAAGCTTCTGTCATTGGCAGTCTATCACAGTAGCTGAGCTAAACCTACTGTAGACTGTCACCTACCAAAGTATTTCAAATTTCATGAGATATACGTTTTGACTCCATTAATGAATATTTAGCACATTATCATCCAGTACAGATAAGATCAAAAGAAGATCTTCTCTGATGTACTGCTCTAGAACTCAACCAATCAAATTAGAATAGGTGTCTTATAAAGCAAATACGACCGTTGTTGTGCCTTAGATATAAAAGAAGATTAAAGGAAAAACAGACAAAAGACTTGATGATCTGGGCTCTCTTGCTACTTAAAAACTCTCTCTCTACAAATATATATTCAAGCTTTTGCCTTAGCGTTCTCCGTGAGAGACAATTCATACAAAGCATTGTATTAATCCTTACATATGTGTGATTGTTTGTAAGTTGAATAGATAGTATCTATTCAACAAGTGTTGTGTACTAGAAGTTCAAAAACAGGTAGTGTCTAAGTCATGGTTGTTCGATTGGGTTTGTATAAGCGTTGTATTCAAACCAAAGTCTTCTAGTGAATATTCTTCCCAAGGTTGAGAAGAATATCCTTCTCGAGGTCGAGAAAAAGGGATAACGTATGAGATTTTACTCTGAACATCCATAAACAACCCTTGTGTCTTGTACTATTTACTTTCTAAATCTTCCAACCCCTATTTATCGCTTCAAGTCTAAACAAACACTTCCGCACTTAACTCCGTTCAAGAGTTTGTGAAGACTTGCGTAGAATAGAAACATACATTAACTTATAATAGAGTTAATATCAAACAAAGTGTGTGTAAGCGTTCAACATAGTCAGACCCCCGTCTCTATTGTTGATCCTGATCCTAACAAGGCTAAATGTTTTGATAAAGAGGAATGAGTTTCTGAATGTTAAGGATTCTCATGTTAAAAGTTGTGAGTATTGTTTGAAGAGTAAGTAAAACAGAGTCTCCTTGAGTAAGTCGAAGGTGGAACTGAAAAATAATGTTCTTGAGTTGGTCCATACAAATGTATGTGGTCCTATGAAAATAAAAAATCTATAGGTGATGCTTCTTATTTTGTAACTTTCATAGACGATGCATATAGGAAGGTTTGGACATATGCTATAAAGTCCAATGATGAAGTTGCAACAATGTTCGAGGTCTTTCACAGTCTGATTGAAAGAGAGACAGACAAGAAATTGATGAGGGTGCGGTCAAATAATAGCGAAGAGTACATAGGCTCATTTTATGATTATTGCAAAGAGTAGAGTATTCGACATGAACAGACTATGCCCAAGACTCCACAACAAAATGGAGGGGAGGAGAGGATGAACATAATAATCACTATTAAAAAAAGACCTTATAGCGATTGGTAAACCAATCTCTATTAACTTCCAACCAATCGTTATAGGCCTATAACGATTGGTCATATACCAATCGGCAGAAGTCTTCTTGTTGTTGCCTTAATTGACAATGTCGATTGGTAGATGGTCAATCGCTATATGCCTATAACGATTGGTTTATTAACCAATCGCTGCTCATTAAGGCTATGGCGATTGATTTTATGACCAATCGGTGATGTTTATTAAGGCTTTGACGATTGATAATTTACCCAATCGCTATAGACCTTTTAAAAAAAATCATTCATCAACTTCTTAGTTCAACACAATCATTCAAATCAAAGAACAACAATACCATTTTATATATTTACATCATCACCAGACTTTAATTTCTACACATATTACCTTATAATCAGACATTACCTTACGAAAGAACAGGTTCAAAAACATAAAACTATGTTCTTGTGTTTTCGCAGTATAAGGATGAACTTAAAACCTTATTGTAAATTCTGAACAACATTTGAAGTGTTTCAAAAGAGTGTTTATTGCAGAATTTACTTCTCTGCAACCACCACCTCACTTCTTACATGTCATGCCTTCAACAACATGATATATGTACATACAAGAAATATCAATAATTTTATTACAGTCTAAAACCAAAATTCAAAGGCTTCTTCTTTGCATTTAAATGTTGCCATATATAATTGTTCAATGTCAAAATCAAAATGAGAAACATTTCATATAAGCCAAATATTCCCCTATTTCAATACGTTTAGTTTACATTAGTAATAACTAATAAGCTAAACATTAGATTAGCCAACATCGACCTTAAGCAAATAAATTTCACATATTTTATATCTAATCTTCACAGTGAATGTGGAATTGAGGCAAAAAAAAATGAATTTATCATATAAAACGGTGTACTTACATCTCTAAGAGGGATTTGAGGAATATTTTTAGAAGTTTCATAGTTGTCCAACATTGGCCTTACAACAACGGGAAGAAAAAGGCCTGAAATTCAAGTAAAATAGTAACCAAATAAGCATCTGAAAAATAAACTTCATCCAAATAAAAATCAAGAAACAAGATGATAGTCCAAAGAATTAATACGTCTACTTGACGTTCCTTATGAATCAATCCCTAACTTCTAAGACAATAGTCAATCAACTAGTTCAAACACAAAATAATCAATCTTCAATTTCCAAATAGTGTAATCAAATAAATACATTATCGTCAATTTGTCAACAAACAGTTTAGATCTAAGCTGTATTGATTAAATTATCTACAATTAAAGTAAAATTCCAGGAAAATGGAGGAGGAGTATTCACTTTTGTCAAATCTAAGGTTTCTAATAGAGAATAAAAAAGATATACCAACGCCAGCGATGAGGCAAGATGTAGCTACAACAGGCTCCTGCATTATGAAAATCTTCAATTTGTTCATCTTTATTTCTTATGTTCGAAAGGTTATATGTGGATCTGTCTTTCTTATGCTCTCTTATAAATGAATTGCTAAATGCAGGAACAGGAACAACCATACAAACAGTTGAATCAAAAAGATTTGTGTTTAAAAATCACTTACAAACAACTATACTTCCAATCACAAAAAGAAATCCACCAATCCCTTTAAGAACAATAGAAGCAGAAACCAAAAGGTTTTCAATGTATAAAAAGTCCTCACATCAATCTGTAATGCTAACTTGGGAGCAAATTGTTGAGTTGAAGGGATATCATTCGTTCCAAGATCATTGTACCTATAAAAGGTTGAAGAATCTACAAGAAATTAAACTCAAATGCTCCAAGATGAATTTAAATACTTGCATTTCTATTTGTTTTATAGGTTGAAATGTTGAAAATACAAAGAAATCACCAATAAATGTCTGAGAATACAATGCTTAAATTTGCCAACTCGACTAGTATAACCTAGGTTAAATACTAAATTTGGTATTCTTATGTCACTAAACCCTAAAAAATGAGTTTGTAGTGATCGAGTCAAGCCGGGTATAGATTTGTATGTACAATGAGAGGATAGGGAAGCTTACATTTTTCTAGCGAAGAGGATGAAAATAGAAGCGAAAAGAAAGCGTCCAATGAACGAAGCGAACCCCATTGTTACTGATTGATGTAATGAGAGACTCTATATTGAGGAAATCGTGAAGCTCGATCAAACGACTCCAAGCAATCCTAAATCCCTAGATATTGATCGGAGACCGGACCGGAGAAAGGTGGAACGATGAAGATGAAGATGATGAAGAAACAATCATTGTGATTAAGCCTAATAAGAAATTTGCAGCTACCTCCAGAGGTTGCTAATTATATGGGGTGCCGATTGGTATACACACCAATCGCTACTATGACTAAATAATGCGACAAAAATCTGGCGCATTCTCTTCGCGGTTTTTTAGTGGGATATACCGAGTATAATAGTGATTGGTTCAAAGACCAATCGCTATTACCAAGGTAATAACGATTAGTTTTCAAACCAATCGCTATTACCTTGGTAATAACAATTGATATTTAAAACAATTGGTGGTAATGCTCGTTATTACCCCTTATTTTACTAGTGAATGTTGGAATGGATGAGGAGTATGCTCTCCCATGCCAGATTGGATAAGAATTTTTGGGTTGAAGCCATGAGTACTATAGTGTATGTGATCAACCATTCTCCCTCCAAACCATTAAATAATAAGTGTGAAGAAAGAGTCTAGTTAGTTAAAGATGTTAGTTATGACTATTTACGTGTTTTTGGTTGTAGAGCCTTTGTGCATGTTCTAAAAGATGAGAAGTCCAATATAGATGCAAAAACCAGGTAATGCATATTTTTGGGTTATGGTGATGAAAAGTGGGGATAATAGTATTATGACCTAGTGGACAAAAAGGTTTTGAGATGCCAAGATGTGGTATTCTTTGAAGATCAGACTATTGAGAATTTTGAAGATGGTGATAAACTTGATGCGCACATACGTGATTTTCAAGACTTGAGTTGTCTCATGATGTTGAGAAGACAAGGTCAATTATAGCTTCAAAATCGGATAGTGATGATGATGTTCCTTAGGATCAAGTTGTAAGCCATAGAAATGATATAAAAAATGATATTGGTGATAATATTGAGTCTGACTTTGAAGTTCAACAAGAAGATGGTAATCAACATAATCAATAAACAAATGTACTTAAGAGGTCTACTAAGGAGAAAAGATCAAGTTCTAAGTACCTAGCTACATAGTATGTACTTTTAACTTATTGTGGGGAGCCTGTATGCTATAAGGAGGCTCTCGAGGATACTCACAAGGAAGAATGGCTAACTGCCATGGACGAAGAGATGAAGTCATTGCTGAAAATTGCACATATGAACTAGTGGAGAGACTAAAGAATAAAAAAGTATTACAAAATAAATGTGTTAGGATCGGGGACGCCCTTGAAGGACCGGGTATGTTTCCGGTTTCAGGAAGGGTGGCCGCTTACAACACACACTACTTTGGTGATAGTCCGGTTAAAAACTAAAACCGTTCTCAGCACTGCACAAACTGTCACAGACTCTTGAACCGGGTTCAAGGGCGGAAATGTCTGTTTCAGGTTGAAGCAACGAATGCGACTTTAGATGATGTTTTAGAAGGAGTCGGTTTTATGGATATGAGTGACCGGTTTTAGGAGTATGATTGGTTTGAGGTTTAGGTGAAGTAAACAGGAAATGAAAGCAACAAAAGAATACGAGACAAGAATTTGTTTATGGATGTTCGGAGCAAACCCTCCTACGTCACCCCTTCTTCTCAGGTTATGAGAAGGATCTCCACTAACTCTTTAGAGTTACAATAACACTTCCGGTCGAGCCCAACTTCGCTACTCGCCGGTTACACCAAACTCACTCTTTGATGTAATACAATAAATCAACACAAACACACACAAGAAGCTTCCGGTTTTAGGCACACCGGTTTTGGAATACAGAACTTTATCTCTCTAGAATTTAATGCTTTGATGATTTGTTTTTCTTAATTCGTCACTTGCATTTAATGAAGACGATCCGTCTTCCTTTTATAGCTGAAAGTAGCCAACGGTTACTTTATTCTCTCTCTTGTGGATTGGTCGATCATTATCACGCCTGTTTGCAGAAAGGTTGCTTGCACGCTTCAACTTCCTCAACACCTGGCATTCATGCAGGTGACTCTGAGCATAGGATGACATAGCCGGTTTTTAGATTGAGACACGTGTTGAACATCCACTACCGGTTGTCAGCATCGGATCAATAAGGCATCATTGCTTTCCTCGCATGCTTCTGATCGGATCTGATCTTCTTTTATTCTTTCAAGACACGTTTCTTCCGTCATGGTACGTCACTCTTGAAGTTTGAATCTTCTGACTTTTGTTCTGAACCATCCGGTTTTTGTGTCTTGTGCAGTATCATCCGGTTGGAGTGTAAATTTCTGTCTTGGCTAACCGGTCGCTTGATAAAGTGAAAACCGGTTCCTCTAATCTTTAACTTGATCACTTGAAGCTGGTTTCTTTGAATTATAGTAGCAACCGGTTTTTGATGCCCCAACCGGTTCATACGGTTTTGATTTGTATCTGCACATGAAAATTACCAACTGTTTAGTTTGTCTGGCCGGTTCCAAAATTAATCTACTTAATTTTTCTATCAATTTCTCCCTTTTTGATTATTTAGAATAAATATTCAAAAATTGTAATGTATGGCCGGTTTTGAGAAAATTAACTTACTTAATTTGTCTATCAATTTCTCCCTTTTTGATTATTTAGAATAAATATTCAAAAATTGTAATGTATGGCCGGTTTTGAGAAAATTAACTTAATTTTTCTATCAATTTCTCCCTTTTTGATTATTTAGAATAAATATTCAAAAATTGTAATGTATGGCCGTTTTTTTTAAAAAAAAACATGAGTTTGATTGTTTTGAGAAAAATATGTTTGAAAAACATGAGTTTGATTGTTTTGAGAAAAATATGTTTGAAAAATTAGAAAGAGCAAAGTAACCAAGTTCTGAAACATAATAAGACATAGTTGTTCAAAGTAAACAAAGAAAGAGATTTAGGGCTTGGATGATCCCCCCTTGTGTGGCTCCTTTTCCAGCTCCTTCTCCAACCGTCTTCCTTCTTCTTCTTGCCTTGCCTTGTGTTCTCTATCACGTCTTTCGGCATCAATTAGCACACCGGCCCATACACTTGAGTGACCGGTGCCCTTATTCTTGAGATTGAAGTTGGCACAAACTGGCTTTGATGGTGGAGGTGGTGGAGTATTTGAAGGTCTGAAGCTTGGAGTTGCTGTAGATTCTCCGGTTGTCCTTCTCTTTCGTCGGTTAAGTTCCTCTGGATCTTCTTCTTCTTCCTCATCAAGCGGTTCCGCATTTATCGTGACCGGTGCGGCTGTTTTCTGTTCTGCCCGTTTCATCACATTCTTAACTGCACTTCGCTTCTTCTTGTTCCTTGTATTCATGGAGTAGGACGGTTGAGCCAGTGGAAGTTCCTGGACGTTGGCCTGCTCTTCCTCGTTGCATTGTTGGGCAAGCGCATAGTCTTTATCTTCAATCTCCTTCTGTAACCGTTCTCTTTCTATCTCTTCCTCTTGCAGTTTCTTTGCAGTTTCAGCATCCTTTTCGATTTGCGTTTGGGTTGTGCTGACTTGAACCTTGGACATTTCCCCGATTTGAATGGCCATTGCTTGCAGCATGTCCAATAGTGGAGCGGTTGCGGCTTTGACGGACTCGGCAATCATGGTTTTTACTGTTGTCTGCATGGCCGTGTCCATCATGGTTTGTAGAGAGTTTGACAGTTTATCTTCAGCCACTGCAATTCTTTCGTCGGTTACGGCTTTAAAATTTCCAAGGCATGAGTCAACTGTTTCAGCCATCGCTTGCTTGATTTGATCTATTTCCAGAGCTTTGACCGGTTGAGAAGTTTCTTGTTCCAAATTTTCAGAGGTTCCGGATGTCTCACCACTTATAAAGAATGGCTTACTTTGATATAACTCGGCATTGTTGAATTGACGTTGGCAACCTTTCCTCCATTGCATTTCAAGACGATCAAGATTTTGTACAAGTTGTTCTCGCACCGCAAGAAACCGTTCAGCCATCTTCATTTCAATCGGGTTTAGCGTCTTTCCTTGGGTTTCTTGAAAGGCATTCTCAACTGCCTGTAACCGAGCATTTTCAAGGATTACCGGAGCTTTGCTAAACGCCGATTGGATTAGGTTGGTGTTAGCTAGGTTAAGTGCTCTTTCTTCCAGCTTGATGAGCCCGTCCCACTGTTTGTTGCCACTTAAACCTGGAACCATGTCGGATAACTTGGTTTCGCATCTGAGCTTCACCCACAATATGTATGGCGTTAGCGCATCACTTGCACCTTTGTTCATGTCTTGAATGAGTTCCTCGAAGATCTCATTTTCTTGCTCTATGGTGTATGGAATCTCGTCCCCGGTTATGGCTTCATGTTGAGGATCGGTTTGCAGCGTGCCTGTTCTGGTTGCCGTTGTGTCTTCAATAAGGATCCCTTTGCCTTTGTTTACCTGAGTGGAACCTTCAGGTGTTGTGGCCGGTTGGATTTCTAAGGCTGTCTTCCCTCCTGCGGAACCGGAAGGTTCCTGTTCTTCATGATTTCCCTCCTGAGCCGGAGGTGTGACCTCTGTTGATTTGGTCGTCTCATCGACCGGTTGAGCTTCTGTCTGATCAGGTATTTCAACCTGATTGTCTGGCTTCCGACGACTTGAAACATCGTCCTCTTCGGTTTCCTTTGTGATCTCTTGGACCACATTATTGATTGCTTCTGAGGTATTCAAGCCCACATCGGCCAATACCTCTCCAACTCGATTACTCGGTGACTCGGAGGTTTCAGAGTGAATGGTTACCTCTGCTTCCTCCTTGGAAACTGACTTGTTCTCCTTGCTCCCCGAAGATTCGGTTTGCCTTGGAGAATGGGATGGAATGGGAACGGGAATAACTGTGTTGATGGGAGTGGGTTGGAATACATCTGCAGTTCTTTCCGGTGGATTGTCCGAGGAAAGCGTTTTCTCAGAGTCCACCGGTTTCTTTGAGCTCTTCTACGCGGCTACCTTCTTCTTCCTTTTCGGTTCTGGTGGAACTTCTGCTTCAACCGCTTTTCTTGACGGTTTCTTCTGTCTGGTTTCTTCTTCAACCGGAACCGATGAACTGGCTCCCTTGGATGATTTGGTCTTCGAGGATTTAGGTTTAAGTGTCTTCTCCGGTTTTTCGATCACTAACTCTGAGTCAAGAATGTTGGAGATCGGAAGCGGCATGCCTTCACCTAGTTCCACATTGAGGAACTCAAGGATTTTTACGATTTGCATAGCATAGGCCTGCACCCGGCCATCTTTCTTTATAACCATTTGGCAGAATTCTTCATAGATGACGTACCCCCAGTCCACCTTGTCACCTCGGACAATAGCCAACAACATTCTAAGTTTAAATTTTGTGAGGTTGTCGAAATTACCTCCCCTTCCTTGGATTGATTTGGCGATGACGGTCACCAACCATCTATATTCCGGTTTGAGCTTGATATTCCGGCTGGAGTGCATCACCAGATCCTGACCTGAGAAAGATACCACCAACCGGGCAGCATTTGATTCTGCCTCGGTTAAGTCAATCTTTAGGTCCGAACCTGTGTTGGGCAGACCAAGAGCTTCCGCAAAAATCTCTTCGGTGATGAGAACGTCCTTCCCGTTAACAGTCGCCGAGATTTTCCTCTTCGACAGCGTTGCCGTCGCCAGGTACTCCGTCACCGCCGCCGGATGGATGATGAACGGACTAGAAAGGAACTTTTCCAACCCAGATTCCCGTAGAAGTTGAAGAACAGTCTTGTTCTTATCGTCAGCATGCTTGTCAATATCCGCGAAATCTACTTGTAACATCCATTGGAATGGAGCTTTGCCTAGATCCATGATAGTTTTGAAGATAGAGGATGAAGAACGATGATGATCGGAGAGAGAAAAGCCTTTGAAGTTCTGGAAATCTTAGAGAGAGAAAGCACATGTGTCGAATGGGCTGATTTGAACTTATATAGATGGCGGTTTCGAACGGTTTGAAGATGAACCGTCAATTTGATGTTTTTGGCGCCAACTTTCCCTCCAAAAAGTTACTGCCGTAACTTTCGGCGGTAAATGCGGGATTTCAGTGGGCGGTAAATTTTGAGAGGTAAAACTGTGGGCGGTTTAATTTTTTTTTTTAAACTTTCATTTTTGCTTGAGAAACCGGTTTCACTTGACGACTTGCTAACCGGAAGTTTTAGGTTAACTTTAACATTTTTGTATGAGTTTTAGAAATCCGAAAGAAGTACTATGAATGAAAACCGGAGACTTTTGAGGATTAAAATATTTCATTAATATAAGAGAAAAAAAAGGTTAACATTGGGGCGGTTCTGGTCGTACAGCAAAATGACCAGAAACCGGAAAACGAAAAGAAAGAAAATTATTCTGTGAACCATCCTCCTTCCATCCTCCTTTCATACCATTTCTCCATGGTGTTTTGAGGAAACCGTTCCTCAATTCTTGACACACATCTATAGATCATGTCTATGGTGATGGTGTTGAACGATCCAACCGGAACACCGGTTCCAAGGTTGCGACGCTTGGACATAAGAAACCGGGTGATTTGAGGGGCATAGCTGATCTTTCCTCTTTTACCGGTCATAAGCTGCTTCAGCTTGTTGAAAAGATAGGACGCCCAGTTGATGGCGGAGTCGCGGATGATGGCTATCATAATGTCGAATGCCTCCCGGCTGTAGTTCTGGTTGGGCATTCGGCCTATGATAGACCTTTGGACCAGATCGTGAAAGAGCTGGTAGTGAGGGGCGAGATTTTCTTTCTTCCCAAAATCCTTAATAGGAGTGTAGGATGAAGAGAAGATCTTGAAAAAGGTTTCCTTAGCCGGTAAATACGGCGTCGGAAAATCAGAGAAACCTTCGGTCGGAAGGTGAAAGAAGGTGGCAAATTCCTCCTCGGTGAACTGGAGGAACTGACCGTCGACGATGGTACGAATGCTGCCATCATCCAAGATGTGACCATTGTTGTAGAATTCACACACCTCCTCCACGAGGATGGTGTCTGAACCCTTGAGAAAGCCTTGCAATCCAGAATCTATGATATGCTGAAAAATGCATTCATAGTAGGCGCTATCCTTGATATCCTCAAAATCGATGATAAGAGTGTTTCTTAGCTCGGCAGACATGGTGATGAGTAGTGAAGAGGATTTTGAGAGAGTTCTTGAGCTTTGGAGTTTTAGAGAGAAGGGTGCTTGGAGGCGTCTTTTGAAAATGAACAACATCATCCCTTTTTATAGCCTGGAATGAATGAGAGCATTTAATGAGAGGATTTGAAAAATCTAGTCGTTTGTGCTTAGTCATTAATGTTTTTGTGATTTTCCAAGAGAATAAAGACATGTCTTGTCAAATCAAGTCAGGCATGCTTTTTGATAATGATAATTTGTGTTTCCAAGAGTGATATAACGCATTTAATATTTTAGATTTTGACTTGGAAAGGAAAGAAATATGATTCATTAATCGAGGTACAAAACCGGTAGTACAGCAAAATTACCGGTTTTGTGAAAAGAGATGAAAAATAAAGAAAGGACAGGTTAGACGTTTGATGACTCAGCCGCTTGATTGTTTGATCCCTCAGCCGCTTGAATTCTTCTGGCTTTGACAGCTTCCCACCGGTCAATCATCTCTTGTACTCTTTCCTTGGTGAGCACATGCCTTGGGTGAAGAGTGACGAAGGGTCCAGAGTGGATGTCCAGACTTGCACAGAAACCGCTCAGCTGAGGAGCGTAGCCGGTTTTGTTGGAGAGAAGCATCTTCTTCAGGTTACTGAAGATGATCCAGGACCAGTTAACCGGTGTCCCAACCGTTACGGCGATCATCATCTCGAAGACCCTTTGGGTGTAGTAGTAACTTTTCTCTCTGCACAAGACAGATTTTCCCAGAATCTCGCAGAGAAGCTGGTACTTGTGAGAAAGTTGACTCTTAGCACCCCAGGGTTTAACCGGGATGTCAGATCCTGAGAACCGGCGACATATTTCTTCCATTGTCACCGGGGAGTAGGTTAGGTCGGTTACCCCTTCATTGGGCAAACCGCAATATACAGCGAAATCCGTCTCGCTGAATAGGAATTTCTGACCGTAGACCTGTGCAACGAGTATATCTCGATGCACCTCTTTCGCGGTCTGAAAGAGTTCTTCGACTACAAGGTAGTCGATGATGAACCTGTTCTCAAGAAAACTTCTTAGCCCGCTCCTTTCTATGGCTAAGAACATTTCTCTTACTTCGTGGTCTTCATATTGGTAGATTGATTCAAAATCTGCCAATAGAATTTTCTTGGCTAAGGAGTTGGTATTCATGTTTTTGAGAGAGAAGATTTATCTCAAAAATGATATTTGTGAATAGTGAACTTGTGAAGTTTTGTGAAGGATTGTATTGAGTTTATATAGCCCGGGGATTCGGCTTGGTCTTTAATGAGGTTAAGCATGCCTGATGATGTCATCAGCTATTAAATAGACTTAACTTGTTGAAGTAACTAATGGTTATTTCCAAGGTAAATCTAATTATTACTAAGATAACAATGATGAAAAATATCTATTGACAAGATGTGAGTCTCCCTCTCTAGATGATGGACACATGTCGTCATCTCGATTGTGGTAGACTTGTTTTTATTAATTACAGGCTTCATTTTTCAAGACATGCATGAAAACTCAGTCAGTCATCACAGGTTAACCGGAAAAGTTCATTTCATCAGATCAGAGTGCATATGTACTAAGCGGTTTTCCATGACCGGTTTTAGTAGGATATTTCCATTTGTGAAGAAAAGTTGATTAATGTCAACAGCTGTTCAACTTTGGACTTGTTTTATCCACTTCAGCCCGGTTATTTTAACCGGATAGTAAACATACATTTGATTTGAAATTATGAAGTGATCGGGCATAACCGGAGACTTCCTCCCGGTTAGCATATTTGATTTATTAATGGCCTATTTGAATATGGTTTGAGAAGTTTTAGCTTCTCCCTGAACACATATCCCGGTTTTATATACAAGCATGCATGATGATTATATTAATTGATTAAGATTAGTAAGACCCAAGATATTTCGAAAATGAGAAAACTTAGCTTCCTGTAGCGGCTTAGTGAAGATGTCCGCTACTTGTTGCTCGGTCGACACATATTCCAGCCGGATGTGTTTCTCCTGAACATGCTCCCGGATGAAATAGTGTCGGATGTCGATATGCTTTGTTCTTGAGTGCAACACCGGATTATATGTAATCGCTATGGCGCTGGTGTTGTCACAAAAGATTGGAGATTCCTTTGCTTCTATTCCGAAATCCCTGAGTTGCTGTTGAATCCAGAGGAGTTGTGCACAGCAGCTTCCAGCCGCTAGGTATTCCGCCTCTGCGGTTGAAGTTGCAACGGAGGTTTGTTTCTTGCTGCTCCAAGTGACTAACCGGTCACCCAGGAACTGACAGGTTCCACTTGTACTCTTTCTGTCGATTTTGCATCCCGCGTAATCGGCATCTGAGTAGCTTATTAGATTGAAGCTCGAGTCTTTTGGGTACCAAAGTCCCACTTCTTGAGTTCCCTTCAAATATTTTAGGATTCTTTTGGCCGCCGTATAATGAGATTGTTTTGGATTTGCTTGGAACCTTCCGCACACTCCAACCGCAAACAGAATGTCAGGTCGGCTTGCCGTGAGATACAACATCGATCCGATCATTCCTCGATATGCTGTGATGTCAACGGCTTGACCATCATCATCTTTGTCCAGCTTTACGGAAGGACTCATTGGTGTAGCCGCTTCGGCACATGTATCCATGCCAAATCTCTTCAGCAGTTCGGCTGTGTACTTCGGTTGGCTTATAAAGATTCCGGCTTCAATCTGCTTAACCTGAAGTCCTAGAAAGAAGCTCATTTCTCCCATCATACTCATTTGAAATCTATCAGTCATAATTTTCGAAAATTTGTCACATAATTTTGGATCGGTTGATCCGAATATGATATCATCAACATAAATCTGAACAAGTAGAATTTGTTCCTTTCTTTCAAATTTGAAAAGAGTTTTGTCTACCGAACCTATTGTAAATTTGTGATCAAATAAGAATTGTGTCAAAGTATCATACCAAGCTCTTGGAGCTTGTTTCAAACCGTAAAGGGCTTTATTCAGCCGGTAAACGTGATTTTCATGTTCTGGGTTTTTAAAACCTGGAGGTTGGTTAACATACACCTCTTCATTTACTTTACCGTTTAGAAAAGCACTCTTAACATCCATTTGATAAACTTTGAAGTTTTTGAAAGCTGCATATGCTAAAAATATTCTAATGGCCTCAAGTCTAGCTACAGGGGCGAATGATTCTTCAAAATCGATGCCTTCTTCCTGTTTATAGCCTTGAGCCACTAACCGGGCTTTGTTCCTCGTAACTAAACCGTCTTCATTGAGTTTATTTCTGAATACCCATCGTGTGCCTATAACCGGTTTGTTTTTCGGTCTAGGGACTAGGTACCAGACTTTATTTCTCTCAAACTCGTTTAATTCCTCTTGCATTGCCAAGATCCAATATGGATCTGACAGTGCTTCATCAACCTTTTTCGGCTCAATTTGTGATATGAAAGCAGAGTTTCCATAGTGATCCAAATTTTGTTGCCTAGTTCGGACGGGTGAGGATATGTTACCTATTACTAGTTCAAGAGGATGATTTTTGTTCCTTCTGAGGTTAATCCGAGACGTGTCTACCAAGCTTTCGGCTGGCTGATCAAGGTTAGACTGATCGGTAGGCTGAACAGAGTCAGACCGACCGATTTCTTCAGTAGAAACTGAAGCGTCAACTTTCTGCGGTAAAGCAACTTGATCAGGCTGAATTTCAACATCAACCGCTTGGTCCTTGACAAAGCGTCTAAAAACCGGAACCTCGTCTTCATCATCAGAATAGATATTGAAATTTTCCATTCTGTTGTGAAGGTCGAAGGGTAATGCAGTGTTTCGCTCAACCGATTCATCGAAAACAACGTGTGCGGTTTCTTCAACTGTTAAAGTCCTAGTATTGTATATTCTGTAGGCTTTACTCACAGCTGAATATCCCAACATTATTCCCTCATCGGATTTAGCATCAAAAGCGGTCAAGTAATTCTTGCCGTTATTGTGAACAAAGCATTTACTACCAAAAATTCGAAAATACCGTACACTTGGAACTTGATCAAAATAAATTTCAAAAGGAGTTTTCGAAAACCGTTTAGTTACTAAAGATCGATTTTGTGTATAGCAAGCGGTGTTGATAGCTTCAGCCCAAAACTTTTGAGCGATACCCGAATCGGCTATCATTGACCTTGCGGCTTCCTTGAGAGTTCGGTTTCTTCTCTCAGCCAGGCTATTTTGTTGAGGAGTTCTGGCACTAGACAACTCGTGCCTAATACCGGAATCATCAAGAAAAGTTGTTAGATTACTGTTTATGAACTCAGTTCCTCTATCACTTCTGATTTTATTTACTCGAATAGATTTTTCATTTTTTATTCTCAAAATCAGTTTAATCAAGTTTGGAGTTGCTTGATTCTTAGAAGCTAGAAAAGTAACCCAAGTAAATTTGGAGTAATCATCAATAACCACCATAGTATAATGCATGCCTCCTAAACTGGTTACTTTAACCGGACCAAATAAATCCATATGCAAGAGTTCTAAACATCTTTCAGATTGATAATTTCCTTTACTTTTGAAAGATGATTTTACTTGTTTCCCCATTTGACATGCAGCACGTACTTTGTCTTTTGAAAACTTAACATTTGGAAAACCGTGAACTAGTTCCTTGGAACAAATAAAGTTAATCGTTTTGAAATTCAAGTGATTTAACCGTTTATGCCAAAGCCAGTTTGGATCATTTCCGGCTATCATACACACAGGTTTTTCGAAATCAGTTTTCCAGTTTACTTTGTAAATGTTTCCTATCCGGTTACCGGTTAGCAAAGTGTCATTATCTTGATTTTTGACCAAACATGAGTTTTTATGAAATTCAACTTTGTAGCCCACATCACACATTTGGCTTATGCTTAACAGATTAAAGCTTAGTTTCTCTACCAATAGGACATTACTTATGGATAAGTCACCATGGACAATCTTACCCTTGCCCACGGTTTTACCTTTTGAGTTATCCCCGAATGTGATGAATGCTCCGGTTTCGTACTTGATGTCGGTCAGTAGCTCCTTGTTTCCGGTCATATGCCTTGAGCATCCACTGTCCAAGTACCATTCCGAATTCTTTAACCGGTTGCTCCTCCTAACCTGCAACAAACAATTATTTACACCTTTTTGGTACCCACATTTAGTTGGGTCCATGGTTGATTAGTCCCTTTGGGATCCAGACTTGAATGAGTCGAATCACTTTCCCGGTTATTGTTTTGATAATATTTGGCTTAACTTCTTTGCTGTTGCTCAAGAATGCCTTATGTGGTGATGGGCTTCTTTGATGTCGAGTTTTATTTGTTTTACTTGGTTTCCGATTGACTTTCCTTCTCTCAGGATGAAGTCATTTTTCAGATTCGTTAGGACCTACATACTTAAGCGTTTCTTCCGGTTTTAGGTTATTTTCGGTTTGTGAACTTTTAACAAATTTTATAAATGGAAGATTATTTTTCGTTAGTTTCATCCTATTAGGTTGTTTTGTTTCATTTTGTTTATTTGGTTCATAGCCTATACCATATCTACACTTCGGATGTCTTTTATAGTTACACATTTGTTTCACTGTTTGACGTGATCTCTCCCACGCAGCTGTGACGTACATTGCTCGTTCATCGGTTTCGGTTACCGGTTGAACTGTCTTCTCATTATCGGAGAATAGTTCATCCGGTTCATACGTTTCGGTTTCACATGTTTGATCATATACATTATTTGTTTGTTCGGTTTTAGGTTCTACAGGAGTTGGTATATACGCAGATATATTTCTGAACTCAGCAACCATTTGGTTGAGTGCAGAAACTAGATCTTCTTTAGTAAACTCATCAGAAGAGAAATCAAATACCTCTTCGTCGTTTGCCATGAAGCAGGTTACTTTCTCTTCACCATCTTCATTATCGGAGTACGCCCACTCGCTTCCACCGTCGGAGGCAATGAGTGCTTTTTGGATTTCCTTTCCTTCATCAGCATGTTGATCATCATTTCTTCGGTAGTCATTTCGTTGGTTATTGTTGTTTCCCCGATAATTGTTTTCTTGATAGTTGTTTCTCTGATACCGGTTGCCTTGATAGTTATTCCCTTGATAATTATTTCCTTGATAGTTTCCTTCCGGTTTTCTATCGTCTCTTCTTGGTTTTCTACACTCTGACCTGAAATGTCCAAAACCATCACAGTTATAACATCTCTTGTTTGATTTATCTACATAGTTATAGTTAAAATCATTATTAGATGGTGGCTGGCTCTTCTTCATGAATTTCCCGAATTTCTGGGCTAGCATCGCCATCACATCGTCGGTAATTTGATCGGTGTTTTTGACTGGAGCCGGTGCGGTTGATACTTGAGCCGCCGGTTCCACCGATGTAACCAAAGCTCTTGTTGCGGTTGATGTGGATGCTTCATCTTCGATCCGAGACTTGATCTCGAATTCGTAGGCTTTCAAGTCCTCAAACACATCATGCAACTTCATTTTCCCAAGGGTGCTTGATTCCCTCATCACTATGGTCTTGATATCCCACGTGCTTGGCAAAGATCTTAGAGCTTTGATGATCACTTCTCGGTTGTCATACTTCTTTCCGAGTGTTTGAAGCTCGTTTACTACGCTGGTGAACCGGTTGCTGAATTCCTTCATATTTTCTCCCGGTTTCATCCCTATGTTTTCATACTTCTGCGTAGCCACCAAGATTTTGTTCTCCTTGGTTCTTTCGTTTCCCTCGTGGATCTGAATAATCGTTTCCCAGGCTTCCTTTGCATTTTCACACTCTGATATTTTGTTCAAAGTGTTGTTATCTATAGCCTTATAGATATGCCTCATGCAATGGTTATCCAGGTTACTTCTTCTCCGATCTTCACTCGTCCATTGGCTTTCCTCCTTGTTGATCTTGATCGGTCCCTCTTTCAGGACTCGGCTCATCTCATCATCTAACGTAATCAGATGTAGATACATCTGTTTCTTCCAACTACTAAACGCTTCGCTGTTTAGCATTGGCGGCTTGTCGCTGTGGGTCATGCTTCCCATCTTCTTCGGTTGCTTGAGTGCTAAGAACCTCGCTCTAATACCACTTGTTAGGATCGGGGACGCCCTTGAAGGACCGGCTATGTTTCCGGTTTCAGGAAGGGTGGCCGCTTACAACACACACACTACTTTAGTGATAGTCCGGTTAAAGACTAAAACCGTTCTCAGCACTGCACAAACTGTCACAGACTCTTGAACCGGGTTCAAGGGCGGAAATGTCTGTTTCAGGTTGAAGCAACGAATGCGACTTTAGATGATGTTTTAGAAGGAGTCGGTTTTATGGATATGAGTGACCGGTTTTAGGAGTATGATTGGTTTGAGGTTTAGGTGAAGTAAACAGGAAATGAAAGCAACAAAAGAATACGAGACAAGAATTTGTTTATGGATGTTCGGAGCAAACCCTCCTACGTCACCCCTTCTTCTCAGGTTATGAGAAGGATCCCCACTAACTCTGTAGAGTTACAATAACACTTCCGGTCGAGCCCAACTTCGCTACTCGCCGGTTACACCAAACTCACTCTTTGATGTAATACAATAAATCAACACAAACACACACAAGAAGCTTCCGGTTTTAGGCACACCGGTTTTGGAATACAGAACTTTATCTCTCTAGAATTTAATGCTTTGATGATTTGTTTTTCTTAATTCGTCACTTGCATTTAATGAAGACGATCCGTCTTCCTTTTATAGCTGAAAGTAGCCAACGATTACTTTCTTCTCTCTCTTGCGGATTGGTCGATCATTATCACGCCTGTTTGCAGAAAGGTTGCTTGCACGCTTCAACTTCCTCAACACCTGGCATTCATGCAGGTGACTCTGAGCATAGGATGACATAGACGGTTTTTAGATTGAGACACGTGTTGAACATCCACTACCGGTTGTCAGCATCGGATCAATAAGGCATCATTGCTTTCCTCGCATGCTTCTGATCGGATCTGATCTTCTTTTATTCTTTCAAGACACGTTTCTTCCGTCATGGTACGTCACTCTTGAAGTTTGAATCTTCTGACTTTTGTTCTGAACCATCCGGTTTTTGTGTCTTGTGCAGTATCATCCGGTTGGAGTGTAAATTTCTGTCTTGGCTAACCGGTCGTTTGATAAAGTGAAAACCGGTTCCTCTGATCTTTAACTTGATCACTTGAAGCTGGTTTCTTTGAAGTATAGTAGCAACCGGTTTTTGATGCCCCAACCGGTTCATACGGTTTTGATTTGTATCTGCACATGAAAATTACCAACTGTTTAGTTTGTCTGGCCGGTTCCAAAATTAATCTACTTAATTTTTCAATCAATTTCTCCCTTTTTGATTATTTAGAATAAATATTCAAAAATTGTAATGTATGGCCGGTTTTGAGAAAATTAACTTACTTAATTTTTCTATCAAAATGGGTGTACAAGATCAAACAAAAGGGTGATGATAGTAAGCCAAGATACAAGGCTAGGATGGTTGTCAAAGGTTTTGGCCATAGGCATGAAATCGATTATGATGAGATTTTCTCATCGGTTGTGAAGATGACTTCCATCCGAGTGGTGTTAGGTATAACTACTTGTATGGATATTGAGGTTGAACAACTTGATGTCAAAAATGCATTTCTCCACGGTGATTTGGATGAAGATATTTATATGGAGCACCGTAAAGGTTACAATATGAAAGGTGAGGAAATAAGATGTGCAAACTTGTCAAAAGTCTATACGGTTTGAAGCAAACACCAAGGCTTGGGTATCTTAAGTTTGAGTCATTCATGACCATCCATGGGTACATAAAGATGTCTACAGATCACTATATCTTTGTGCAAAAATTTGCTTCTAATGATTTTATTATACTTCTCCTATATGTTGATGATATGATGATTGTAGGGAGACACAAACTCAAGATTGCCAACTTGAAAAAGAATTTGGTCAAGTCTTTTGAGATGAAAGATTTAGGTCAAACAAGACAAATTCTTAGAATGCATGTCATTCGTGATCGGGTGAAGAAAAAAATATTGCTCACTCAAGAGATATATATTGAGAATATTCTAAAAAGATTATGTATGAACAATGCAAATCCAATTGCTTGTCCATTGTCTACACACTTGAAAATAAACAAGACAATATCTCCCGATGGTCTTATCCCTTTCCTAAGTGACCAGAGCGAATATACAAACATGTATCTCCCAACAAAAAGACTAAGGATGAAGAGGAAAGACAACAAATTTGCAAGGTTCCATATGCTTTAGCAATAGGCAGTCTGATGTATGCAATGGTCTGCACAAGACCGAATATAACTCATGCAGTTTGAGTAGTTAGTCGTTTCTTTTTAAATCCCTGTAAGGAACATTGGGAAGCAATTAAGTGGCTAATGTGATATCTTAAAGGGACCTTCGAGTATGCTTTGTGTTATGGTACTAGAAAGCCACATGCTGAAGGGTTTTCTAATTCAGATATGAGTGGTGATATCACACAATGAAATCAACTTCATGGTATCTATTTACCTTAAGGGGAGGAGTTGTATCATGGAATTCTCGTCTACAGAAATGTGTTGCTTTGTCTACTACAAAAACTGAATATATTTCAATTACTAGATGTTGTAAGGAAATGAGATGGATGAAGAAATTATTGAAGGAAACTGGTATAGCACAAAACAAGTTTGTGGTGTTTAGTGACATACAAAGTGTTATACATGTGAGCAAGAATCTAAGTTTCCATTCACATTCAAAACAAATCAAAAGAAGGTACCATTAGATCCGTGAAGTTCTCGAGAAGAAGGAGTTATACTTGGAGAAAGTGCATACGTATGAGAATGGGTCAAATATGATGACAAAGAGCTTGCCAAGTGACAAACATGAGATATGTTGTTCCAAAGCCGGAATGGTTCTAGTAGGGGCATCACGATGATGAATGTCTATACCTACATTCTTCCATGGCTCGGAAGAGGGAAAATTGTTGAGATGTTCCTTGCCATTATGGTTGGGTTTTAATTTTGGGGAAATAAAGGAGTTAGGGTTTTCTATTATGAAAACGATTCAGAGTTTTCTATTCTAAAAACAGGTTATAGTCTAAATACAGTTTTTGGTGTTTTTCTCCTAAGATAGTAAGGTAGAGAGAGAGTGAACAAATTTAGGGTTTTCTGGTTCCTTCTTGTTCTCTAGTTGATTTAGAGAGAGGTTGGGGGAGCTTTTAATTATGAAATATTTCAATCATTCTTAGTGTAATCACTTCTTTCATTTGAAAACAGTGTATGTAAGTTTCTACTATTGACATTTATTTGATTTAGTGAAACTTATCCCTCCCGTGGACGTAAGTCGATTTTGACCGAAGCACGTATATTGTGTTGTTATTATTTTGTGATATTTTATTTTTGGTAAATCTGTTGTTCGTCATAAACGATTTGGAAATTAATTTGTTACAGGTTGATTTTTAAAATGATATATGGTTTTGCTGTTTTAAAACCCAACAGTTAAATGGTAGCGTGTTCGCTTTGCATGTGAGAGGTATGAGATTCAATCCCCCGTCTTTAATTTTTGTGATAATGCACATCTGTTGTGCAATAGCTCTAATGTAAATAGTAGTCGTGTACATCAACTCTCATGTGAAGAGTAGTCGTGTGAAGCGTTCTTCACATTAGAGCTGATGTATATTAGTCGTGTGAAGCACTTTTCACATGATAGTTGCGGCACAACATCCATGTGAAGCATGCATCACACGATAGTTGTTGTAGATCGCTCTCGTGTGATGCATGTTTTACATGGTTGGTGTACACTCTCATGTTTATATCGATCCGTTGCACGAGAGCGTTGAAGTGCTCTTTACATGAGAGTTGATGTACAACAGTCGTGAGAACGCTCTTCACATGAGAGTTATTGTATATCATCAATGTGAAGCGCGCATTACACAATAACTGATGTACAACGCTCTTGTGTGATGCGCTTTACATGGATGGTGTACGCTCTCAGGTGAACACCGATCCATGTGAAGCGCACATCACACGAGAGCGTTGAAATGCTCTTTACATAAGAATTGATGTACAACAACCGTTTGAAGCGCTCTTCACATTAGAGATGATGTACAACATCCATGTGAAACGCGCATCACACGACAACTATTGTACAATGCTCTCGTATGATGCACACTTTACATGGATGTTTACGCTTTCAGGTAAGCACCAATCGCATGTGAATCGTGCATCACACGATAGCAATGTACGATGTTCTCGTGTGATGTGTTCTTCACATTGATGTTGTACGCTCTAAGGTGAACATTGATCGCATGTGAAGAAGGCTTCACATGGCATCTGCTTTATATTACTCTTTTGGGAAGCGCTTTACATGAATGGTGTAAGCTCTCATGTGAAGACCAATCTCATGTGAAGTGTGCTTCACACGATAGCTGCATTACATCGCTCTTGTGGGAAGCGCTTTACATGGATGGTGTAAGCTCTCAAGTGAAGACCGATCTCATGTAAAATGATTCACACCTTAATGTAAAGCGCTCTTCATATAAGAGTTGTTGTACAACAGCCGTGTGAAGCGTTCTTCACTTGAGAGCTGTTATACAACAACTATCATTCTCGCATGTGAATCGCAACTCTCATGCTTTAATGTGAAGCGCTCTTCACATGAGCGTTGTTGTACATACTTCAATGAAATCTGATGTACGCTCTAATGTTATGCACTTCACATGACTTTTCTTTAAATGAGAGATGTGTACAAATAACCATGTGAAGCGCTCTTCACATGAGAGGTGCTGTACATTTATATTTATGTATTGTTATTTTAAATTTATTAATTATAATAATTGTATATTTTTTATACAAAATATTATGTATGAAGACAATGCTTCACTATATTTCACTATATTGTTATAACTTTTGATAAGTTCAGATTCTTATATTTAACTTAATTTTTTCAATATATGACAACAATTTTCAATCATTCAATAATGATTCACAATATAAAAGAAAGTTGAAGAACAATGTTCTATTTATAGATCTAGAAGTGTTTGAAGACGACACAAGACACCTCACATAATCACTATGAAACAAAACCGCATCACTCCTCTCCTTTCCATTCTTCCTTGTCCTCCTTCAAATTCTCCACCTTCAAATTCTCCGCCTTCAATAGCTTCAATAAATCTGTTATACATTGGGTTCAAACACTGGTAGAACTTATCCATTTGTTTCATTACCGTTAGGTATTTCTGCTTAAATTTAAAGAACAACATGTCCATAAGTTGTTTTGTTAGGGTTGTAACTTATTCTGCCCATATTTCAAATAAGATTCAACAACTTTTACAATATTAAATATTATTATAAAAAAACAAAAAAAAATGATAGAGAATGAGGAAATGAAGATAATATTAGATCGAAAAATAGTTTACTTGAAGAGAGAAAGTGTTATATACCTGTGGAAACAATAAATATACAAGGATGGTGGAAGATGAAGAGACACAGCGAGAACCCAACTAAATTTTAATAATAAAAATTCATAAGCATTTTTATTGGTTGGCAAAATGGGGTACTGTGGGATTTAAAACAAAAGATCTGGGCTGTAGTTCTATAGTTAAATTCACTAGGATAAGGGAAAGAGAGGATGGGGGAGTGAATGACTTTGTCTAATCTGATTGACTAGAAAATAAAATAAAATAAAAAATTCCTTCTCTTTTTTCTCAATTTTTTTTTTCAGTCATTCTCTCCACCATTTTCTCTCCCAATTTCCGTCTCTTTATCCGTCATTTTATTAAAATATAACCTTATTTTATAATAAAACAATATGCATTATTCAAATGACATCTAAAAGGATATTTGATAAGTTCATTTAATTATAGTTTAAGTAAGAGTTTAGTCTTACTTCATATCCCTCCCCATTAAACATTAATAAATATAAAAAAAACTAAATAATAATCTAGCTATTTGCAAAATAATAATCTAGCTAAGTTAAATATAGAATACATATTTGAGAAATGACGCCATATATCTATATATATATATATATTGATGCTTAATTTTTAAAGTGTCCGGATTGCCGGGTCGAGAGCTGTGGTTAATTTGGATATATGTGAGAGTAAATGAATATTTGGGTCGGATTATGGGTTAACCCGTCTATAAAAATTTTACCGTAATATTTTTTTCACGATTTTTTATATTATTACTCGTGCAAATGCACGAGATAAATGCTAGTATGCTAGTATAGTATAATATTGCATATTTTGGAGGATTTGAGTGGCCTTAATAACATAGACCGGATGCAGTTTTAATTTAGAAAATTTCTTTTGTTACCATTGTTTTTTATATTTATTAAGTTAAATATAATATAAATTATTAAAATTATTGTGATTAATTTAGTCGGTCTTACCCACTATGATAACTCAAGCATATGGTAGCTCAAGTTATATGCTTGATTTTTACTTAGGCGAAATTTTTATATTCCATAGAAGTAAAAGTCATTTGAGATATAATTCTAAATTTTTACATTAAAAACAAAAATTATATATATTTCCCACCAAATAAATTTGGATAAAATAAAATAAAATAAAATAAAATTAACATGGCATTATTGTTTATAGAACCCTGTTTAAAAACGCCCCCATCTAGACCTATATCTGATTTTGGACAAAATAAAAAACAAAATTTTGATTAATTAATTAAAATATCATATTATTATAATAATTAAAAAAATAAACTTAGAAAAATACAAAAGAATAAATAAATTATAATTCGACCCTATATCGTGACTTCCCCATCTTAATTTACAAATTTCTTAATTAAAACTATTTTCACAATTTAGCTCTTTTTTATAAAGCACTTCATTTAGCCAATTAATGTGAGTGACCATTTAAAAAAAATGAAAGTCTAGTTTCTTATCATTTTCTACAATAAAATTCACAAGACTCATTTGAATAAATTGCATTTATTAAAATATAACTTTATTTTATAATAAATCAATTTGCATGTACTCAAAAACATCTAAAAAGATATTTGGACAAGTCCATTTTATATAGTTTAAGTAGAAAATTAGTCAGACTTAAACACAAATATATATATTTATATATATATAAACTAAATAATAATCTAGCTACTTACAAAATTATATATACATTTTGTTGTTAATATAAATGTGAGTACATATTTTAATAAATGAACGCTAGTAAAAATAATAATATATACAATAATTGACCCGCAATCCTTCATGTGATTATTCTCGGATAATAATGTTAGAGACACTTTCGAAACACAAAACTACCAACTAGGCAACCCAAATTAGGCAGTTGAAAGATTAGTGACATACACTCTATCTATTAAAAATAGATATGTCTAGTTCGGATTGCGGTTTTTTAAAAATTTTACTGGGAGAAAAAATAATAATTGGTAATGATTTTGAGAAGATAATAATTATTTTTAATAAAAAAAACTTAAAGTGTATTGATATATATATGAATAAAATAAAAAAAATATGATAAGATAAAAGATAAGACTTTTCCAAATTTTTTCTCAAAATTATTCCAAATTTTTCGAAAAATTCTCCCAAGTCAGTTTCAAATCCGGTAAAATAAAGAACTGGCCTACATTTGCAAACTTACATGGTTTTGATAATTTTAAATAAAATAATCAAAAATGGAGAAATTGTTAGATAAAATTAGACCGGTTCACAGAACTTAACATAAATAAACCTTCCATGCAGGAACAAGGAACCGGACCGGTCAAACAAATGAACCGGCTAAGAAGACTAACCGGTCAAGCTATTAAACCAACCTGGAACACTTGGAACATGACCGCACAAAGAAAGGATCGACCAAAGCTAAAAACCGGAAACATCAGACAGCCGATCAGCCACAAAGGAATAACCGGAAGCTGTCCGGTTAAAGCAATCACACCGGAAGCCATTCGGTCAAGTCAAATGACCGACCAGTATAAGAAGACAATTCGGGTATCTGTTGAGTATGATACCAAAGGAACAGACTGAACATTTCCATATCTATACAAGTCTGAGGAAAGTCTGCAGGCTGCATAAAACAGTCCTACAGGATCTTTCCACTTTCAGGATAAATCAGAGGCAATCTTCCAAGTACAGACAACTGTCTAACCAACAGTTACCACATTGAGTAAAAGACAAACCTAGTAGGTTTGTCTTACACACCGGAAGAACAGACTGCAGAGTTTGCAGAGTTGACCGCCAGGTCTGAACAGATGACCGCAGAGTCTGAATCACTGAACCTCTGCTCCGCCAATCAGATTCAAGAAAGTGAAATATGACCGTTGGCATATTTCACCTATAAAAGGAGTAGTTGAAGAAGAGTAAATGCGGGACACATAGCGAGACACAAGCAATATAGCGAGCATTTAATTTACAAGTGAAAACAGTGTGTTCTATCTCTAGAGAAAGCCTAAGTGCTAAAGTTGAAGTGTGTATTTTACAATTTCGGTGTAAATTGTAAGGGTATTATCGAGCAGGAAATAAGTCTCGATCGGATTGTATTTGTATTCCTTAGTGAATATCCTTCTTGCGGTTTCGAGAGGAAGGGGTGACGTAGGAGTTTTATCTCCGAACATCCATAAAATCTGTCTTGTTATTTACTTTCTGCCGGTTCCATTTTCTAACCGACCTGCACTAACTTACCTACACCGTTCCAACCTACTTAACTCTATCCAAACCGGATCACCAGGTTACAAAAACCGACCCATCAATCTTCAAACCTTCATCATCCGAAACCGGTCCTGCCTATCACTCTAGTGTGCTGCTTCAACATGAAACAAACCTCTTCCGCGCTTGAACCTAGTTCAAGGGTTTGTGACAGTTTGTGTAGTATTGAAACCCCGGTGTTAATCTCTAACCGGATTAATCACCACCCTTTGTGTGAAACCCGCTAACCGGCCCAACCCCGGTCCTCCAGCCGCGACCTAGATCCTAACATAATAATTTAAAATATAAAGTAATTTTAAATTTTTTTTTAAATTTTTTAAAAACACCAAAAAAGAACCAAACTTAAGGCAAGTCTAAAAATTGAGTTTGGAAAGCAAAACTTAATGAGGTAGCTTGGAGGTTTCCCTCTTTTTTGCAAAGTGAGCTATTTATTGTACTAAATAATAATATATACAATCACCTTCAATATCATAATAGGTGACAATATGTTATAAATTGGTTTGGTTTTGTTTTATTTGATTTGATTCAATTGATTTTGAATATATATTTTTTAATCTATTTAAAAATTATATTTTTTATAATATTTTATTAGGGGTTGATTTAGACAAAATAATGTTCTAATTTTTTTTTAATTATATATATATATATATTAATAAATTTAATAATATTTATTGGTTTATATCTAATTATATATATTTGAATAAATCTGTTTATATATCTAATCTATAGTAACTAGACCTGAATTAATGTCCTTCATTAAAGGAAGATATACGGAATGTACCCATTTAAAACTAGTATGATTAAAAAAAACAATAACAAAAAAGTATATGATAATTTCTGAATAAAGGAAGTCTTTATTTTTCTTGTTTTGCTTAAATTTTCTTTTTATTGTTTTCCACCCTTGTATTCTGTTTTATTTCGTTTGTATTTTTTTTTTTCCAAAATATAAGATTTTAATTGGAATTACACTATTCCTTTATAATAAAATTTTATTATTTATTAAGCATGGACCATTTTTGTCCGATTAACTAACAAATAAAATAACTTGTTTGGCATGGCATGGAATTGGACTTATCAAAAAAACGTCATTTTCAAGATTGACAATACTTGCCATTTGTGAATTCTGGCCACAACAATTAATGAAAAAGTAAAAGCTCATAAATAATTAAGTCCTAAGAGTATTTGTTAATTTTCAAATTTACACTTAATTGTTTTTACTATAAATCATTAAAATATTTCATTTTGATAAATGAACCATTTTTAAACAGGATTTTCGCCTGAATACTCTCATTACATTTGACCATTTTTTTGCAAGATCATATTATTTAAATTTTGTTCGTGTTTAATTTTATTTAGTTAGAAAAATATAATGTTTTTATATATTTTAAATAGGTATTGATTTTTCACGAATAAAAATTATTTAGTCTCGAATGACTAAGTATATAATTATTTTTCTCTTTTATCAATATTTACATTTTCACTCTCATAAATATTTAAATATGACGCATTTAATAACTTTTTATTATTTTTATTATTAAAAAAATACTTAATAAGTTCTTTAATTTTTTATTATTAAAAATATTCTTTTTTAAAATTATTGTACATACCTCTCAAAATACATTTTAATTATTTTTTTCAATAATTTATTCTCTTTATTTATTAAAAAAAAATTCAATAGTAAAAAATGTTAGGATTGGGATCGCCGAAAGAGACCAGGAGTCTCGCTTGAACGAACGCTTACACAACATGGCAGGTGATACTAACTTGGTTAGAAGTTAATATCGATCTCTATACTACGCAAGTTGTCACAAACTCTTGAACCGAGTTTAAGTGCGGAATAGTTCGTTTCAACTTGAATCAACACACTCACACAGATTGGACAACAATATGGAGGTATGAAGAGGATAAGAAACACAACACAAGATTTATGGATGTTCGGAGATAAAACTACTACGTCACCCCTTCTTCTCAAACCTTGAGAAGGATATTCACTAAGAATATTCAACATCCTGTACAACACGTCAAATAACCGAGGCTTATTTATTGTTCGTTATTGACTTAAAACTTTCACTTCTTACATAGAATGAATGGAATACACTTTTAACACTCTAGACAGAATGTAAACAAGAGTAGTTTGAAGCTTTTCGGTTTTATATCTTGATATGCTACTTCTTGTGTTCGTTGTTCGTATTGTGTCTCTAGTGTATCTTGTATTGTATATATCTTGTTTATCTTCTTCCTTCTCTTAAGTAGTGGAAATATGACAACAATCATATTTCTCATACAATGGATACCTGCATGGTAATCCTTGATTCTGATTTGTCGGTCAACAAATGACTGCATGGCATTAAATGTGGTTGACACTTCCCAAGGAACAATACAACCGACCAGTTTTGTCTTCTCTTGACTTTTATCATCTAGGCGGTTTGACAAATACCTGCTCCCTAGGGACTACTGTTGGACTTATACCAAAATGGGTACCGGATCACTTTTGGCAGTCTTCTACTTCCCAAAGTCTATCATTAGACTTGTATCAAAAATGAAATAATACAGTCTGCATATTTGAAGGCTCCCTTCTGCCTATTCCCAAAGTGATCTGATTGCACCAGAATGGAAACGTCCAGTTGTTCCATATCTTTGATTTGGTCTGTATTGTTTCTTCCCGTTATATTTTTGTACGAATTGCTTCAAGATTGCACCAAGTATTATTCCAACCGGTCGACCTACCGGTTTGTTGTTTGAATATCGATTGACCGGCCTTGCCGCCGATGAGTAAAAACCGATATTTGAAGAATAAGTTTACCGATCATTTAGCTTGAGTGGTAAGCTCGTTCGAACCGATCTTCTGTTTGATTTAGTTGAAGAGATAGCCAAATGGATAGATTGGAAAATTCTAGTTTGTGTCGCCTTTGCAATATCGGTCGACCGATTAAGAATTCGACCGATCCTTTGTTTCCTGCACAAACAATGAATTTAGTTAAGTTCTTTAGATAGTTAATTACCTACTAATTAACTATCTAATTTATATAACAATTTCTCCCTTTTTTATTATTTAAGTTAAATATTCAAAACTTATAATTGTTAGCCGATTTAAATTGATTTTGAGGAAAATTTTTGTAAAAGATTTGTGAAAAATTTTAATAAAAAATTAGTAAATTAATTTCTTTAGCAATTTCTCCCTTTTTGATATTTTTAATTTAAATTTATCAAAACCAGCATTTTGAAACGAAAACCGGATCATTAAGTCCCCAAAATATTATAAGTTCCGAAACTTGATAACTATAAGAAAATTATAGTAATATAAGAAAAGGCATAAGTGTAGAAATCAGTGTCCCCCTTCATCCGGTTTGTTTATTAACTCGGTCAAGAAGCTGTTCACAAAGCCGCGACCCGGTTGTTTAGCAACCCCAGTCTCTCTTGCCGATTGCGCAAAAGTATGGAACTCGACATATCTTCGGCTCTAAGAATTATCAACCGAACTTATACCACTTCTATGAGTTTGTCGGTCTGATCGGGCACTGTGAGGGATAGCTCGGAGAGGTACTACTGTACATGTTTTCTGATGAAATGATGTCGGATATCAATATGTTTTGTTCTTGAGTGCAACACCGGATTATATGTGATAGCAATGACACTTGTGTTCTCATAAAAGATTGGTGATTCCTCAGTTATGATGCCGAAATCCCTTAGTTTCTATTGGATCCAAAGAAGTTCAGCACAACAGTTGCCGACTGCAAGATACTTCGCCTCTGAAGTTGAAGTTGCATCTGATGTCTGTTTCTTTCTATACCATGAGACAAGCCGGTCACCAAGGAACTAGAATGTCCCATTTGTGCCTTTTCGGTCTATCTTACATCCTGCATAGTTTGCATCAGAATAACTTCTTAAATTGAAACTGGAATCCTTCGGATACCACAGTCCCACATCTTGAGTTCCTTTAAGATATTTCAATATTCATTTAGCAACAATATAATGAGATTGTTTAGGATTAGCCTGAAATCTCTCGCACACTTCTACGGCAAATAGGATGTCCGGTCGGCTTGTTGTTAGGTATAAAAGTGATTCGATTATCCCACGGTAGGTTGTAATATCAACAATCTGACCGTCTTCATCCTTGTAGAATTTAACTGAAAAGCTCATTGGAGTAGAGGTAATAGAACAATTTTCCATGCCGAATTTCTTTAATAGCTCTTTTGTATACTTGGATTGATTTATGAACGTTCCTCCTTCAATCCTCCTTCGATCTGCCAAACTTGAAGGCCTAAGAAGAACTCATTTCAAACTTGTTAGAAAATTTATCACATAATTTAGGATTTGTTGAACCAAAAATGATATCATCTACATAGATCTGAATAAGTAAAATGTGTTCCTTTTTATCAAATTTGAATAGTGTCTTGTCTTCCGATCCTATGGTGAAATCATGATTGAACAAAAGTTTTGTTAGAGTATCATACCATGCTCTAAGGGCTTGTTTTAAACCGTAGAGTGCTTTATCTAACCTATAAACATGACTTATTAAATCAGGATTTTTGAAACCAGGTGGCTGCTCAATATATACTTCTTCACTTAATTCACCATTGAGAAAAACACTTTTAACATCCATTTAAAATACTTTAAAATTTTGAAAGCAGCAAATGCAAGAAAGATTCTAATGGCCTCTAGTCTAGAAACATGAGCAAATGATTATTCAAAATCAATGCCTTCTTCCTGTTTGTATACTTGGGCCACTAGTCTAGCCTTGTTCCTCGTAACCAAACCGTTTTCATTGAGTTTATTTCTAAACACTCATCTTGTTCCAATGAACGATTGATTCTTCGGTCTAGGGACTAAGTGCCAGACTTTATTCCTCATAAACTGGTTTAGTTCCTCTTACATTGCTAAAATACAATCTAGATCCAGCAATACCTCATCCACCTATTTCGGTTCAATCTGTGATATGAATGCTGAGTTTTCATATTCTTCTAGCAGTTGATTCCTAGTTCGGATGGGTAGTGATGATTTACCTATAACAAGCTCAAGAGAATGATCTTTGTTCCATTTAAGATTTGGTTTGGAGATATCTTCTATATGACCAGTTATTTGATCAAGGTTAGACAAACCAGTAGGCCGATCAGTGTTAGGTCGACCAGTTTCCTCAGTGGTCACTGAGGTGTCAACTTCCTGCTGTGAATCAGCTTGATCCTATTGAGTTCCAACATCAACCGTTTGGTCATACACAAACCGTTTAAAGACCGGAATCTCTTCTTCACTATCAGAATTAATATTTAAATTTTCCAATCTGTTGTGTAGATCAATGGATGAAGAAGTATTACTTTCCATAGACTCATCAAAAACAATGTGTGATGATTCTTCAACGGTAAAAGTCTTAGTATTGTACATTCTATATGCCTTACTAACTTCAGAATATCCTAACATGATACCTACATCGGATTTAGCATCAAAAGCATTCAAATAATTTTTACCATTGTTATGAATATAACACTTACAGCCAAAAATATTAAAATACCGGATATTAGGAACTTTGTCACGGTATACTTCCAAAAGATGTTTTGTTAAGACATTTATTAATCATGGACCAATTTTGAGTATAGAATGTAGTGTTGATAGCCTCTACCCAAAATTTTTGAGCAACACCCGAATCTGCTATCATGGATCTTGCAACTTCCTTGAGGGTTCAGTTTCTCCTCTCAACCAGTCCATTTTATTGAGGTGTTCTAGCACTAGACAACTCGTGTCTAATACCGGATTCCTCAAGAAATGCAGTTAAAGTGCTATTAGTAAATTATGTACCTCTATCACTTCTAATTTTATTAACACGTACAGATTTCTCGTTTTGTACTCTTCTATGCATTTTGATAAGATTTGGAGTAGCTTGAATTTTGGATACCAAAAATATAACCCAAGTATATCTAGAGTAGTCATCAATAATCACTAGAGTATAATGTATTCCTCCTAGACTTGTCACTCTAATCGGTCCAAAAAGATCCATGTGAAGTAATTCTAAACATCGTTAGATTGAGTGTGCCCTTTACTCTTAAAAGTTGATTTAATTTGTTTTTCCATTTGGCATGCAGAACATACTTTATATTTTGAAAACTTCATGCTAGGAATTTCCTGAACTAGTTCCTTAGCGCAAATATAATTTATGGTCTTAAAGTTTAAATGATTTAGTCTTTTGTGCCACAGCCAATTTTGATCATTTTTAGCTATCATGCAAACATGATTATCATATTTAGTTTTCCAGTCTACCTTGTAAACGTTTCCTATTCTATTTCCATTTAATAAAGTATTACTTTGTTGATTCTTAACTAAGCATGCTTGTTTATGAAATTCAATCGTATACCCTATATCACACATTTGACTAATACTTAACAAATTGAAATGAAGGTTTTGAACAAGTAATACATTGTTTATAGTTAGGTTGTCATGGACAATCTTACCCTTTCTCACAGCTTTACCTTTGGAATTGTCACCGAAAATTATCATTGAACCGGATTCTTGCACAATTTCGGTCAACAGCTTGTTGTTTCCTGTCATTCCTAGAACAACTGTTGTCCAAGTACCATTCCGAGTTTTCTAGTCGTTTAATCTGTTTGAACTGCAAAATACAACTATTTACACCTTTTGGTACCCACATTCAACTGGGTCCATGGTTAATTAGTCCTTTGAGAATCCATACTTTAATTAATCGGATGAGTTTCCCTATGATAGTTTTAATAGATCTACTTGTACCAGACTTGGCATCTCTCTGTCTGCCTTTGATTACCTCATTATGTTGTAGTGATATTTGATCAGTCCTATTTGAATATCTATCATGCTCTTTTCTAACCGGCCGAATGGCTCTCCTTCTCTTAAGATGAAGTCAACTTAAAGTGTTGGTTGGTCCTACATATGTTAGTTCCTTTGCCATTTTTAAATCGTGACTTGCTTCACTATTGGTTGATGAACTCTTGACAAAGTTTACAAAAGGCAACTTGTCTTTACTAAGATTCAACCTTTGGCGGTTGGAAGATTTAGATTTATCTGGATTTCCGTTTTCATAGCCTAGACCGAATTTACAATTATATGGTCTTTGATGACTCGTCATCTGGCTCACAACATCTCCAAATATCTTCCATGCAGCCATCACATATTTAGTTCGTCCATTTTCTTCGGTCAACGATTGAACTGTCTCCTTGAAATTCTCATTCTTAGAGGATAGTTCAATTGTTCCACCGATCTGAATTTCACTCGGTTCACAGATTTTAGTTTTGCTCGATTCACCGATCTGAAAGTTTAGTCGGGTCGGTACAAGAGTTGACAAGTTCTTATACTCAATGACCATGTCATTGAGTGCAGTAACCAAATCTTCTCGGGTAAATTCCTTAGAGGCAAAATAAAATACCTCTTCTTCATTTTCCATAAGATAGTTGATTCCTTCATTGTCACTATTCGAATCGGTGTGTGCCCACTGACTTCTACCATCATCGGCTATCAAGGCCTTTTGGATCTCCTTGCCTTGACTGTTTGACTGGTGTTCATTCCTTTAATCATTTAGTTTTCTTTTGTCCCTTACAGGCTTCTGGCACTCTGACCTGTAATGACCTAAAGCATCACAATTATAACACCGAACGTTAGACTTATTACCGTTAGGGTATGTGTAGTTGTATGAGTTGGTCGGTTGATTCTTCTTCCTGAACTTTCCAAACTTCTTGGCTAGCATGGCCATGGCATCTTCACTGAACTGCTCAGCCGATTTCACAGATACAGGAGCCGTTGTCGGTTCCATAGATGTCACTAGAGCTCTAGTAGCGGTTGATGTTGAAGTTTCATCCTCATTTATGGACTTTATTTCGAATTTATAAGCTCTCAGATCTTCAAAAATGTCATGAAGCTTCATTTTACCAAGACTGTTTAATTCTCTCATCACCATGGTCTTAATATCCCAGGCGCTTGGAAGTGATCTTAGGGCCTTGATGATTAATTCTTTGTTGACATATTTCTTTCCAAGGAGTGAGAGTTCATTTACGACACTTGTAAATCGGTCACCGAATTCCTTCATGGTTTCACAGGGACGCGTCTTAATATTTTCAAACTTTTGAGTGGCCACCAGTATCATGTTTTCTTTAGTTCTCTCATTCCCTTCGTGGAGTTGAATGATTGTCTCCCACACTTCTTTAGCGGTGGAACATTCTCTGATCTTAGAAAACAAATTTCTATCAAACGTTTTGTATATGGCACACCTGCAGAGATTTTCCAGGTTGTTCCCCCTTCGGTCATCCGCTGTCCATTCACTTCTTTCCTTGTTTATCTTTATCGGACCTTCGGATAGGACGAACATCATTTCATCATCCATTGTGGTCAAATGCAGATGCATGCGAATTTTCCAATCGATAAATTCTTCACTTTCTAGCATTGGAGGTTTCTCGGTGTAAGGCATGCTTGCGTCGGGTTGCTTGAGTATAAAGACTAGTTGCTCTGATATCACTTGTTAGGATCGGGATCGCCGAAGGACACTGGGGGTCTCGCTTGGACGAACGCTTACACAACACGCGGGTGATACTAACTCGGAGAGAAATTAATATCGATCTCTATATTATGCAAGTTGTCACAAACTCTTGAACCGAGTTCAAGTGCGGAATAGTTCGTTTCAACTTTAAGCAACACACTCACACGGATTGGACAACAATAATGAGGTATGAAGAGGATAAGAAACACAACACAAGATTTTTGGATGTTCGGATATAAAACTCCTACGTCACCCCTTCTTCTCAAACCTTGAGAAGGATATTCACTAAGAATATTTAACACCCTTTACAACATGTCAAATAACCGAGGCTTATTTATTGCTCGTTATTTACTTACAACTTTCACTTCTCACACAGAATGAATGGAATACATTTTTAACACTTTAGACGGAATGTAAACAAGAGCAGTTTGAAGCTTTTCGGTTTTATATCTTGATATGCTACTTCTTGTGTTCATTGTTCGTATTGTGTCTCTATTTTATCTTGTATTGTATATATCTTGTTTATCTTCTTCCTTCTCTTAAGTAGTGGAAATATGACAACGATCATATTTCTCATACAACGGATACCTGCATGGTAATCCTTGATTCTGATTGGTCGGTCAACAAATGACTGCATGACATTAAATGCGGCTGACACTTCCCAAGGAACAATACAGCCTACCAGTTTTGTCTTCTCTTGATTTTTATCATCTGGGCGGTTTGACAAATACCTGCTCACTGGGGACTGTTGTTGGACTTATACCAAAATGGGTACTTTATCACTTTTGGCAATCTTCTGCTTCCCAAAGTTTATCATCAGACTTGTATCAAAAAGGAAATAATATAGTGTACATATTTGAAGGCTCCCTTTTGCCTATTCCCAAAGTGATCTAATTGCACCAGAATGAAAACTTCCAGTTGTTCCATATCTTTGATTTGGTCTGTTAAATTTCTGCCCGTTATGTTTTTGTATGGATTGCTTCAAGATTGCACCAAGTATTGTGCCAACCGATCGACCTACCGGTTTGTTGTTTGAATATCGGTTGACCGGCCTTGCTACCAAAGAGTAAAAACCGATCTTTGAAGAATAAGTTTACCGATCATTTTGCTTGAGCGGTAAGCTCGTTCGAACCGATGTTCTGTTTGATTCAGTTGTAGAGATAGCCGGATGGATATATTGGAGAATTCTGGTTTGTGCCACCTTTGCAATATCGGTCGACCGGTTAAGAATTCGACCGATCCTTTGTTTCCTACCCAAACAATGAATTTAGTTAAGTTATTTAGATAGTTAATGACCTACTAATTAACTGTCTAATTTATCTAATAGAGACTATATTGGAGAACCTCTATTAAAAGTTTAATTTATAAATTTTGTTTTCTTTTTATCTATTAATTAATTATTTTATATATTTTTAAAAGTAATAATTAGAAAAATTAATAAATCAATAAATATACAGAATAAGAAGTTAAATATAAAAATTATTAAGTAATAAAAAAGAGAATGAATAAATTAAATTAATAAAATATATAAAAATATATATATATATTAAATTATATATATATATATATATTTTTTTTTTACTAAACTGTTATTTTTTTTTAAAGTTCTCTATATTATTTTTTTTTAATTTTTTTTTCATATTTTATTTTTTATAAGATTTATTAAAAAAAATTTATTTATATAATATTAGAAGTTAAATATAAAAATTATTAAGTAATAATAAGGAGAATGAATAAATTAAATTAATAAAATATATAAAAATATTTTTTTAAAATATATATATTAAATTATATATATTTTTTACTAAAATGTTATTTTTTTAAGCTCTATTATTTCTCTTTAAAAGTTTCTTTTTCTTTCCTATTTCATCTTTTAATAAAATTGATTAAAAATTCAAATTCAACTAGCCTATAATATTAGACCTTACTCCAGGATTTTCTTTTTTTTTTATCTAGGTTGAACTTACTCTAGAGTTTATTACATGAGGAGCCTTCATATCATTGAAAACAACTTAAGCTTGATTATTTTATGATTTACATATGTATTAATAAATATCTTTTTATAGTTTTTAACGGTTCCAATATTTGAACTATCTATCTCAAGTCTCATTCACTATTGTTACTTGGTTTTTCATACTGCTTGATTTAAAGCTTGTGTGATGGGTCGACTTAAAAGACCAAAATGTCACGAGTTCAATTTTATCTACAAACGTTTTGAGTTTAAGAACGATTATGATTGTGAATGTCATGCTAATTCTTTATAAAACTTGTTTGATGGGTTGTTGGTTTAGTTTTTAAAGAAAAAAAAACCTTTACATGAAAAACAATGAATAAATAGTTAAGTATAATATTAGTGAGAAATTATCAAGCAACCAGATAAATATAAAATATAAATCACAAATATATGTGATTTGTAAGAGAATACTAAATAAATCATACTTCCAATTATAAACATTCCTCAAAATTTTGGTATGTACAACAATGTAAAACACTTCGAGGAGGAACTAATTCTTAAATTGATTTGGTTTTTCGTTCAACTTCCTAAACTAACCTACTTTATTTATTAATTTCCAATCTAGTTTAGTTTACAGTTAAACTCAGTTTTTTTTTAAATCTATTTATTTATTTATTACATTTAAACTCATTATATATATATATATATTTAAATTATTATTTTTATAAATTTGATATATTTAAATTATGAATTTTATAAATTAAATTGTTTATATTTTGATATATATTTAAATTATTATTTTTATAATTTTTATAATTTATATTTTAATATATAAATGGGCATTCGTATTGCAAAATATCAAGAAAATTATTTAAAACTATGGAACGTAAGGCATCAACACACAATTATTCTATACAATGAGCCAGTGTAATCTTTTAGCGTAACGAATAAAGGTTTTTAGAAAGGTGGCAACAAACATATCGTTGACCTATGTAAATATTTTTGTTCTTGTGGAAAATGGTTTCGATATCACTCTCCATGTTCAAATATAGTTGTTGGTTGTATAGTATGCAATCTCGATTGGGATCAATACATCGGTACACATTACAATTTAACAACACTTTCAGAGATGTGGCAATATGATTTTTGTTAGGATCGACTTCAACAATAGAAGGGACGTTGAATATTGTTGATCTAATTATCACTTTTAATACGATTTTAATTTTATTATAGATTAAAATCCGTCTCTATTCTTTATAAATCGTCGCAAGCTCTTGAACGAATTCAAGTACGGAAATGCTTGCTAGATTTGAAGCGGCATATGCAATACTAAGAGATGTAAAAAAGAAATAACACGGGAGTTTTATGGATGTTCAGAGATAAAACTCTTACATCACCCCTTCTTCTATTTTAAGAAAGATTTCACTAGAAGGCTTTGATTCGTATAGCATTTATACAAACCCAATCAGAACTCAGGACTTAACAACTGCCTATTCTGAACTCCTAGCTATCACTCTGTTAAACAAGCAACTTTTTGTTCAACTTACAACCTGAATAAACTCTCAACATATACAATGTATGTTTTTACAGTTAGAGAGAGAGTAAGAGAATGAAGAATTGTAAGAGATTGTTCTAACTATCAACTTTTAGGAACTTCAAGAACTGGTGCACCGTTGTACTCTAATGATCTTTTATATTGAAACATAGCAACGACCGACTCTGATTCTTGGATTCTCAATTGACCGGGAGGATTCACCATACCTGAAATATAGGGATCCGCCATTCACAAATCTAGGGATTCGACATTGTTGGTTAATGTTCTTTGATGTTAAGATGTAGAAACGGTCAAATCTCGTTTGTAGATACGTGTCGACTTTCTAATGGTTGAACACTAGGTGGCAGTTAAGCTGAATAGGAAGTCTGCTGATAATGAACGTTGTTACGCTGATGAACTATGCTGATAAGCGAGCACTTTTTCAGACAGTTGTTGAAGTGAGACGTCTGCTCGCGCTTTCTCAGCTCTGTTGTTGAAGTGAGACGTCTGCTCGCGCTTCCTCAGACGTACATGCGCATTAAACATTTGCACAATTTAGTTTTATTCACTTGTGAATAAATCATCAAAACAATGTCGTATTGATTAAACTTATTTTTATTCATTTAAGTTCATTTTAATCAATTATAGCAATTTTCTTAATTCAACTTAATTAATTATTTCTCTTTTAATTAATTTCCATTTTTTTCTTTATTTAACTTAATACAATAATTTCTCCCTTTTTGGTGATGTTAAAACTAAGTTAAGAGCAAGAAATTAAAATGTAAATAAAATATTTACATTAATATAAAATGTATTAATTAAAAAATTCTCCCTTCTTTTTCTTCTTCCTCTGAAGCTTCAACTATCGCCGAAGAGGAGTCTTTTCACACCTCCTCGTTGACCTCCTCCTCGACCTAGCTTCCTTTCAGCTCGACTACCCCGACTGCTACCTTCCCTTCCCCCTCGACTGCTTCTTTCCCCCTTTTTAGTAGCATCATCAGCAACTTTAATATGTTTTGTTGATGTACCTTCATCTTCAATACATTTTGTTGCTGCATTCTTGAGGTGGTTGGATATTTCGACAAGTTAAAAGTCGAAAGTATCCATTTTTGTAGAGAGATCTCTGTGCTGATCGAAGGTGATTTTGAGTATAATTGACTTCAGCCTGGTCATCGAATCCTGAAAGATGGACACCTCAATAGACGTTCTCGATATTCTGCTAAGGACATTTTCCTGCACCGAAGCTACCGCGGTTATTGCCTTCGAGTTCGAAGAATACTGCTCCTTCAGAGACTCCAACTCACCGATGATAGTTGCGATGCTCTACTACATGAGTGCAAGAGTATCGATAATGAAGTTGCGGAGATCTACCGTTCCCCGAGAGTACTCCTCAAGGGAAGAAGGATTCGACTATTCCAGATGGGAACCATCTTGGAGGGTGCGAAGAGGAGAGGCTTAATACTTACCTCAATCACAGACGACTCTAGATTTCTCTCGAAATATGAGGCTTGAGGCACTTTGATCATTGCTCGAGACTCGTCGTCTACTCCCTGAATCTCTTCACACAAATTCTTGAGAAATCCAGTCACTTCTTCAAAGTGAATGGATTTAGTCGGGAGAGATTGGTACTTCGATGATGAAAGAGTAGGCTGTTTGGAAGGAGAAGAAGATCGCCTTTCTTTAGACGTCTTATGCTCATTGTCTGAAAAGATATGCATAGTGACCTGAGAAAGCTACTTCTCAGACGCATATGAGGAGAGCTGTTCAGCAAACTGCAAAAGATGCCTTCTTGGAAGTAGGGGCGGAAAGCTTCTTAGCAGTTGCAGAAGGCTCCTTCTCTGAAGCAGAAGACTTCTGCTCATGAGCAGGGGAGATGCGCTTCTTAGGAGTAGAGGATGACACAACAGTTGGTGTTTCAATCGGTCCCAAAATAGGCACTACGACTAGAAAAGATTTAGATGCCACCTGAGGAGGAACATTAGCAACAAGAGTTTCCTCCACTCTTGCCTTCTTTTCCTTAGAGGCAATCTCATCAGTTTCTCCACTAGAAGCACTCTTCTGACTGTTGGATCTAGCAGCTGACTCCTCAACGCTCAACTTTCTCCTCTTTGCATGAGTTGGGCAACGAGAGGCCTCTGGGCGTCTGGACATAGTGGTCGACTGTCCACTCGACTAATGAATGGATGAATTACAACTGGTCTTGGACTCCTTAATCGCTTTCATCATGAGAATATAGTTACCCACACTGTTGTTGGTCATCACCATACTAGTATGGATATTGGCACCCTTGCCCAAGTTCTCCTGTAGGTGCTCATGTAGTCTTCTAAGTTGGACATAGAAGCTAACATGCTACTTCTTTGGCATCGTCACCATCATCGTCAAGGTTGTGAAAAGAATAGTGGACCAGTTGATGGTCGTCCCCTTGGTCATGGCCACCATTATCTCAAATCGCTCATGGGTGTAGGCATTGAATGTCCTACCCTCACTTGGAGAGATTTGGAGATGATGTCGTTTATGAGACAAAAATCCGATATCAGGAACTTCTTCCTATGAGTCTCAACAAGAAATGAGACGTCTGAGAAGACGATTTGTATTTCCAAGATATCCTCGGCCGGAATTTGGTTGAAGGTGGAAGGCCCTTCCGTCGAAAGCCCGAAAAGTTGGGCAAGCAATTCTTTGGAGATGGAAACCTCTATTCCCTTCACAGTCGCCTGAATGGTGTCTCCGACCTACTTGGCAATCGCAAAGAACTCACAAACCTATGGTTCGTGAACTGTCAATAGACCCCCAAGAAATTACCTCAGACCGAAAGCCTCTAGGGTTTTGAACATTTCGATCATTGCCAGTAACCCTAAAGCGTAGACGGATTAAAAACCCACATGCATCGTATTTTGAACAAATGAAGTCATCTTTAGGATTTAGATAAAAATTAGAGATGACGAAGAAGGATACTGGATTTCTAAAGAAAATACATAGATTAGGGTTTTAGAAAACACAAATAAGGATAATGAAATGTTTTAGGCGTACAGGAACCCTTTATATATTCTAACTGACGCGTGTCTTAATATTAAATAAAAGACATCATTAAAATAGGTATGCGTGTATTACTTAATTAACTTATGTGTGGGTCACATTTAAAAATATGAAAGACACGTGTCTTTATTTAGTTCGTTTAAAAAAATATTTATGAAATAAGATACAATAAAATAAAATAAATATTTATTTTATGAGATCTAATTCAAAATAAACGGAGGGAAAATTTTTATTTTAAAATGTGATCATTCACTATCCAAGGAGGAATTAAAAGGACATCGTATTGATAAGATTAAGACAACTGTCCCACTCGGCTTAAGACGAGTCATCTTATATACACTTAAACAGTCTGTGTTGTCCGCATGTCTTGCATTTTAGCTTAGTGTGACATCTGTGCTAAAGGCGTCTGCTGACTCACAATAACAGCTGTGTCAACAGTCGACTGCCCAGCAACTTAGTGTCAAACTATGTTGAAATTACAAGCTGCTTATGCACAACATGTCTGATGTATAGTGTCATTAGACGACTATTCTTGCAACCCGATTTGAGACATCCGTCTTAACATGTCTGGCTTATCAGCTTATCAACAAATTCCTCCTAAATTTATGCATACTAAATTTAATTAATTTCTAAAGTAAGAAAACATAGTCTCGGGGAGTGGTTTTGTAAAGATGTCTACCACTTGTTGATCCGTTGGCACATATTCTAGCTTAATGTGCTTCTGCGCCACATGATCTTAGATGAAGTAATGTCGATATGCTTCGTTCTTGAGTGTAATACTGGATTATATGTGATCGCGATAGCACTAATGTTGTCACAAATGATCGGAGACTCGTCTGCTTGAATGTTGTAGTCTCTCAATAGTTGTTGAATCCATAGTAATTGAGCACAATAGCTGCCTGCAGCAAGGTAATTTGTATTTGTTGTAGACGTGGTAATAGAAGTTTGCTTCTTGCTATTCCAAGAGATCAGACGATCACCAAGAAACTAACACGTTCCACTAGCGCTCTTTCGATCGATCTTACAACATGTAAATTCTGTATCAGAGTAACTAATTAAGTTGAAACTGAAATCCTTCGAATACCACAGTCCAACATATTGAGTTTCCTTTAAATATATTAAAATTCATTTAACAGCTATGTAATGAGAGTGTTTAGGATTAGCCTAAATTCTTCCACACACGTCGACAACAAACAAGATGTCTAGTCGGCTAGCTATTAGATAATGCAGGGAGTCGATTGTTCCTCGATAAGCTGTGATGTCAACATTCTGGCCATCTTCATGTTTATCTAGTTTGCTAGATGATTTCATGGGTGTTGATGCAGCTATGCAGTTCTCCATGTCCAATTTCTTTAGCAGCTCCTTTGTATACTTAGCTTGATTAATGAAAGTACCAGCTTCAAGTTGACGAACTTGAAGACCAAGTAAGAATGTCAACATATTGGGTCAAATTATTTTGACTGAGTGTTGAAATAATTTAACCATTGAGATTTTGATGATGAAATGACTTATGAGTTTTTAATGCAGGTATATTGAAACAATATTCCATGAGACTTGACTTTAATGAGGATCATTAGACCAATTTTGGCATTAAATGCATAGAATTAGACGTAAGTCTAACTCATCGGAGTTAGACGTGTAGTATAATGAATGCATAGAATTAGACGTACAGTCTAACTCATCGGAGTTAGACGTGTAGTCTAATGAATGCATAGAATTAGACGTACAGTCTAACTAATCGGAGTTAGACGTGTAGTCTAATGAATGCATAGAATTAGACGAACAGTCTAACTCATCGGAGTTAGACGTGTAGTCTAATGAATGCATAGAATTAGACGTACAGTCTAACTCATCGGAGTTAAACGTGTAGTCTAATAGACTTGTAATTAGACGTGAGTCTAATGTATTCAAAATTAGACTTACAGTCTAACTCAACGGAGTTAGACGTGTAGTCTAATAAACTTGTAATTAGACGGATGGTCTAATAGATATTCGGAATTAGACGTACAGTCTAACTCAGTGGAGTTAGACGTGCAGTCTAATGGTTATTGTAATTAGACGCGTAGTCTAATTAGTGAAAGTTAGACGTGAGTCTAACTACTTCAGATTAGTCTGAGGTAGAACCGAAATTAGACGTGCAGTCTAACTTAGTGGAGTTAGACGTGTAGTCTAATGGTTATTGTAATTAGACAGGTAGTCTAATGCAAAGTGAAAGTTAGACGTGAGTCTAACTCCTTCAGATTAGTCTGAGGTAGAACCGGAATTAGACGTGCAGTCTAACTCAGTGGAGTTTGACGTGTAGTCTTATGGTTAGTGTAATTAGACGTGTAGTCTAATTCTATTAGACCAGGCGGTCTAATAGACTCGGTTATTAGAAGGAGATGTTTAATTTCATTAGACTGATTTTCACAATCCGTCGAACTGAAATACGTCTAATGCTCAGTTTAAGCAGTATGCTTGAAGCTAGCATTTCACCTACCCACGTGCTATAGCTGTACCCTACTCCTACTCCACTTTCTAGTGAAGATCAGTACAACAGCTATATGCAACCAACAAAGGAATGCCACGTAAGAGAATTTTCCTCACATTACTTGTTTTGCAGGTACATCCCTGATGGAATATTCGGCGCACTACCAGTGGTGTACGACCACGATCCTTGTGCTAAGAACCTGCTGTGTACAATGGAGACTTTCCAATGGAAGAGTGCCACATATCATTCTAAAAGATTTGACCGTTAGCTCTTGTTCAGTATTTAACAAATCTCAAGGACAACGGACAATGAGCCTTACGAATTTTGCCGAATACAACGAACAAACAATATGATTTTGCAGAGAGAGAAACTACTCAATCATCTTGCTTACTGAATTCATACTGTGAAGTTGCTTTCTGATTGTACTGTGTGTGAATCAAGAGAGAGCTAGAATCAAAACACCTTTAGCTGAGTGATATTTTCATCTTGTAATTGAACAAAAAGTGTTATGTTCAATAGTGAGCTAAGTGTGTGTAAACTGTATTTGATTCGAATCATATTATAGTGAATCCTTCCGGTGGTTGGAAGAAGGGGTGACGTAGGAGAGTTTCTCTGAACATCCATAAACAAACTGATGTGTTCTTCATTTCTGTCATCTTTTCATATTTCATCTTGTGCTTCAAACCCAAGTAAACAATTCCGCCTTGAATCTGTTTCAAGTGTTTGCAAGAGTTTGCGTAAAATAGAAAGTGAATTAAATCCCTAACAGGATTTCTTTCAAACCGTTTTTCATAAGCCTTCATCCTTAGCCAGACCCCCATCTCTATCGATAAAGTCGATCCTATCAATTGGTATCAGAGCCATGTTTCTATTCTCAAGCCTTTCCTGAAATATGTCGACCATAACCAAAGATGTCAGTGCTACAGCCATTCTAACTTTCTCTCGAGAAAACTACATTGTTTGGAAGAAAAGAGTTCGTGCTCATCTCTCTTCTCTTCATGATGACATGTGGAGCGTTGTCACAGAAGGTCCTATCAAGATTGTTAAGGAAAAGGCTGACTGGACCGCTGATGAAAAGAGGAAAAACAACCTCAACAACATGGCTCTTGATGTTCTGTACAGGTCTCTCGATGATAGTATGTTCAACTACATCATTGAATGCGACACTGCCAAAGAGGCCTGGGACAGACTCACTCAATTGTGTGAGGGCAACGAGCAAACCAAGGAAAACAAGATCATGGTTGCCACTCAACAGTTTGACAGCTTCAAGATGCGTCCTGGTAAAACAATGAACGATTTCGACACCAGATTCAGCAAGATCGTCTCCTCTCTGTCTATCCTAGGCAAGACCTATAGCAACCGGGAGCTTGCTATCAAGGTCATGCGTGCTCTTCCAAGGGAATGGGACATAAAGACTATGGCGATGAGAGAATCCAAAGATCTTAACAAGATATCTCTCTTTGATCTCTTTGCTGACCTCAAGGCCTATGAGTTCAAGCTGAACTGTAGGATGGAAGAAGATCAACCCACGTTCGTTATCATTGTCAAGGCGCTGGTGACTGCTGAAGAGCCACCAACCGCTCCGGACGTGAAGATGGAAGCTCAGCAGCGATGTCATGTCTCTCTTTGTGAAGAAGTTTAGGGACTTCATGAAGAAGAGCAACTCTAACTCAAACTCTTCAAATTCTAATGATAATAAAAAATCTAAAGCTAATGTTACTTGTTTAACTGTGGTATTAAAGGTCATTATGCATCGGAATGCCGGAAGCCAAAGCGTGAAGATGCCAAGGATGATGGAAAAGAGTTGAAGGCTCTTATGGAAGGTGACGGGAAGAACAGAGGAAGTAGTCGTGTCTCTTATTTTTCATCGAGTGAAAGTGATGAAGAAGAGGTGGCGTGCTTCATGGCAAGAGAAGATGAAGAAAGAACTCACGAAACTGAGGTATTTGACTTCTCTTCCGAAAGGTTTTCAAGGGAACAACTGGTAGTTGCACAAAATGACATGTTCATCGAGTACAGAAAGCTAGCAGAATCCCTAAATGAAACTAAATCTTCATCAGATGTAAACAAACCAAATATGTCTCAAGCTGAAGAGTCAAATGTTTTTGAAAAGAAGATTGAAGAGATCTTATATGAGAATGAGATGCTCAAGGAACAGATTCAAACTTTTTCATCTGAAAACAAAAGGTTAAACTATATTGTCTGTGCATGGACAAGGTCTGGAGACGCTGTCAAATATCAGATCAGCATGTTGAAACCTGCTGGATCTAGATCCGGATTGAGATTTGATAGCAATGACCCTAACTTGTCATGCAAAAAGTCAAAATCATATGACAAACTTAAGCCAATAAGTTTTTTCAAAGGAAGTATGACTGACATTGAATCTGATCCTATTCATGAAGAAGTTGCTTTCAAAAATGAAATAGTTTATGTTCCGCCTACTATTAGCTGGCTTAAGAATAAGCTAGAAGCAGCTAACAAGTCTGGCAATCTAAAACCTGACTCTAAGTCAAGGAGTTTTAAAAGAAAATCTTCTTCAAAAGTTAAGAGATCAGTGGCTAGCAGGAAGTCATCTGCTAAGTCGAAATCCTATGCATTAATCACAACACAAAATGGAAAGCCCATCAGAATAACTCAAATATGGATTCCAAAGGGACTAATTGATCGAAGACCCAATTGAGTATGGGTACCAAAATGTGTAAATAGTTTCTTTTGTAGGTGATGCAGGAGGATTGCAGGAAGGAAGCTAGAAGAGTACTCTTCTGAGTACACATCCCGGAAGATCAACAATGGCATTTGCCATTCTAGAAGAATAAATGTTTTTATTTGTTAAAAATATTTTTGGTCTTTGGATCACAAAAAATTGTTTTTTAATTTTTTTTTAAAAAAATGAGAGGGAAAATTACTTTGGAAGTAAAGATACTCTCTAGACGAATATCCTTAATCGGTCTAATTAGACAAGTGTGTCTAAAAGAAACAGTGTGTACTTAGACGTATTTTTGCTCATAATCTATACATCTAAGTCTATATGTTGAGGTGTTATACCTACGCGATTAGACGGACACGTCTAATAGACGTTAGACGTTTTTACATCATGAGCAAGTGGTTGCTCACATGTAATCAAACACACGTCTAACACGTGATGTTTATGCGGAATTAGTCGTACATGTCTAATAGACATTAGACGAATTTTTATAACACGGAATTAGACGTATGCGTCTAATAGACTCATCCGTCTAATAGATGTTTGGTTATATGGATTTGTGGAGTAAGAAAAATGTCTAACTACGTGCTGATTAGACTGATCAAGGACAGCTGTTCCATAATTGAGAGATATTTACTTTTCCCGCTCAAAATATCAAACAGTCATCTCTTACTAACATGAAGACATGTGTCTCTCAAGTTTAGAGAAAATAACTGATATACCCTCATTTGTAATGATGACTCATTGAAAAAGGACGTCTAACATTTATTGATGGGCCATACCCTTAAGAAAAGACGGTTATTCTGTATTTCTCTCTTCTGTCTATATAAGGATATTAGTGCGTGAGTTTGAAAGTTTTCAATCTCTCGAAATCCTTAAGAACCCTAGCCTTCTTTGCATTTCTCTCACTAAATCTCTCTGAAATCTTGTGTCGTTTCATATTCTTTCGAAAATGGTGAAGAAAATCACTTTTGGTCACTGTACTTTGCAGGTAGATTTTCCATCGGTGTAAACTTTCGATCAACCGGAGGTGGTGGAGATGTTCCAAACCCTAGAATATTCTGAGTTAAGGAAGTATCTCGGCGGTCCGTTCATATTCTATGAGAAAGAAGTCCGCGAGTTCTTCAAATCTGCAACTATGGTGGGTGAATCCATTGTAGCAACCATTAACGACATGGAGTTCTCATTCGATGAAGTAGTTTATGCGAAGTTCTTTGAACTTCCAACGGAGGGGCACTCGTTCAACTTGATCCTTTCACCAGAAATCATGGAGGAGATGAAGAGAACCTTTTCTGTCGATGGTTCGATAATCCATGTTAATGGACCCAAAAAGGTGTTTAAACCGCATTTCATTCTGCTTAACGACGTGGTGGCAAATGCGCTACAAGGGAAAGCTGGCTCTTTGCATCTCTATAGTCAAGACCGTTTTGACTATATGTGTGCTATTTCAAAGGGAATCCAGGTAAACTGGGCTCATACCCTTTTCCAGAACTTGTGCTTCTCGATCTGTCAGACGAACAAGGAAAGCATAACATTTGCGGCTCAACTTAGTCATTTGTTGAAGCATTTTGGGGTTCCTGTTGGTGAACTTGTGTAGATCAACTCTCCAAGAGTATATACTGCCCTTACAGTGGCTAACACACTAATGAGGATGAAGAACAATCTTGAATCTGCATATAGTGCATCGAGTTACCAAACTGGTGGAAAACAATCTACCCGATCCAAGCAACCTTCTGCTTCTGTCATGTCAACAGGAGCAAAAAGATCGAAAACGGTGAATGAATCGGAGGCCAGTTCCTCCAGTTTGAAGAGTTCAAACAAGAAGGATTCTGAATCTGTCGATTCAAGGTTAAGGCAAGGTCCAGGCGTACTTGCTGCAACTCCGATGTCCTCTCTATCTACTCCCTCAACCATTTTGAGGAAGCCTTCGAGATCCTATGTCTCAGTGGAGAAGAAGAAGAAGGCGCCCCGCGCGTCTAAATCTGTAAAGGTAACATCTTCCAAATCTTTGGCCGATGTGCCTAAGTTTGATGTTCCCGTAGTGGAACAAGCTGAATCTATATTTTCTCCGTTGAGAGAATCTGCTGAAGGGCCTGCTGTTGAGTCACCGGTCCAAATGTTGAAAATGTTAACAAGAATGTGTCTCTTGTTGTTCCAACTAATATAGTAGCCGCTGGTGCTACAGAGTCATCTCAACCAGAACAAGGTGTTGTTCTTACCCTTGTGGCTGGTGAACCTACTGTTCCCGCTCCTAAAGATTCATTGGTAGCTGGGAAAGTTGCTCGTATGGAGCTCCCTGCTGAGCTCTGTAAGAAACCCCAATCAGCGTTCGAACTGATGCGTTCCAAAAGACAGACAGGTGGAATCGTATTCGGTGAACCTAGACCTACTCCAAAACCCATAGAAGTTGTTGGAAAAGGTAAGAAAATCGCAACACAAGTTCCTGAAAAGGTATCAGAGGCAACATGGATTGTTGACCTCATTTTAGATCAAGTTAAAGTCATCACAACTGAAAAACTAGAGATTTTTGAACCATGGTGCCTGGAGAGATTGTCGTCCAAGTACAATGATTCTTTGTCAAACTCTGCTATAACGAAAGAATGGAAGAAGCAGGTGGCAAATGAAAAGAAAGTTCTGAAATGGGCAAGAACTTCAGAGGTTGCTGAGGCTCTAAAGAGAAAAAGATCTAGTGGAAGCTTTCCTGTATGGAAAAGCTCTTTTCCCAATATTCGAAGCCAGAAAGGCTAACTTCAATCTTACTGAGAGAGGATCTAAAGTTGAATTAAAAGTCTTGAAAAGGTTGAACGACATCTTGGATGGCTACGTCTCGGTAACTTCTCGATACATTCATGGCGCCGATTGTTCTGGCGCAAAACCCCTCGATGATGATGAAACTATGGATATTCTTGATGTTGACAACGACGCTTATGAGCTAGATGCTGCTCTCTTGATCGAATTCGGGAATCTTTCTGCCGAAGAGAGACACATTCTAGATCAACCAATTCAAGAGAATCCGAATGAAGAAGAAGAAGTAATTGTTCAAGAGCCTGAACAAGCCCTTGAGACAAATGAAGAAGAAGTTCATGTGGAAGATGTGATTGAGGAGGCTGCTCAAGCTCCTATTGAAGAGGATGTTGCGATAACCCCTGTTGTGAGAACAGAGGAAGCTCAAGAGAAAGTGGCCGAGGTAACTCAGCCAGAATTTTCAGATTTGAGGGGGAACCCTCCAAAGAGAAGGCCGATGAAGAAGAAAGTTCCTCATCTAAGGAGGAATAGGATCAAAATGCAACATATAAGAAGATTCTTTTGTTTCCCAACACTATTGTGGGAAATGTTCATGAAAATATCAACATTCCTCTTCACTACGCTGGAAGTCTATATGAGAGATTTCAGAGAGCTAAAGAAGAAATTTTAAAGAAGAGCAGGATGAAGCTGCTAAGAAGGCCGAAAAGAATCAACCGGAGTAATCCTTGTAGATTCACACAAACTTTGAGCCAATTCAGAGCATGGCAGCACAGTCTGAAGAGATTTCATCACATGAAGAATCTTCTGCCGAAGGAAACAAGATGTTAAGGTCTATGAAGTTTGTGCTCTCATCTATTCAGAAGACCATGACAAAGGCCATGAACACGAAGGAAGAAGAAAGAAAGGGCTTTTGCGAGATTATCAAGGTCCTTACTAAACTGGATAACACTTTGAAGAACACATATGAGACTCATGTCGTAAATCTAAACTTCTCAAAGTTTGAAAAGCAACTCTTCAGCCGTCAAAGTGAATTACTGGACATTGAAAGGCAATTCAATGATGAACGTCACAAGGAGACCTTAGAAGAATTCAGTCTGGTGAAGAATCAGATGGTGGAAATTCAGGGCTGTTTTAGTAGAAATGACAATGAACGACAGGAATTTACTGACTCCATTGCAAGGAAGTTTCAAGCAAAGGAGAACGTAAAGGCCAATGCTGAAGGTGCTCAACCTCGACCCGCTCAAGGTGAATCAAGTAGAAGAAATGACGGCGTGTCAACCGGAACTAGATCCAGACGAGCTCCAAGCACTGATGACAATCCTAAGCCAACCAAGAGAGGTGGAGGTCGAAGTGGTAATGATCGTGGAGGTCGAAGTGGTGGTGGCCGTAGTAGGCTAGTCAATGTTGATCAAGGAGGTCGTGGCAGCAGTAATGAACGAGGTGGTAGATCAAGTGGAGGCGGTCGTGGTGGTCGCGACTATCCTTCCTTCTTCAACATGCTTCCCGGTCAAGACATGAGTCCAACCGATCCTCGAATTAAAAGGGAAGAAGTCTTATTTCATTTCTGATTCCCAATAAACACAAATATATAAAAAAACTAAATAATAATCTAGGTACTTGCAAAATTATATATATATTTTTTTGTTAAAATAAATGAGAGTACATATTTGAGAAATAAACGCTACACAATATAATGACATATTCAATAATTGAATCGCATATTTTTTTTGTTAAAATAAATGCGAGTACATATTTGAGAAATAAACGCTACACAATATAATGACATATTCAATAATTGAATCGCATTTGCTTGAGATTATTATTCTCTTAATGAAAATATAATGAGTCACTTGGAAACACAAAACTACCAACTAAGGCAACCCAAAATTGGGCGGTTGAAAGATTAGTGACACACATTCCCTATCTATAAAAATATATAACTCTAAAAGCAAGGCTAAAAGGTGAGTTTTGAAAGCTAAACTTAAGAGCTAGCATGGGAAGTTTCCCTTTTTTTTGCAAAGTGAGCTATTTATTGTACTAGAATAATAATATATACAAGTCACCTTCAATATCATAATAGGTGACAAATGGCCCGGTTTTGGTTCGATTGATTTTGAGTGAATTTTTTTTTTACAATATCTTATTGTGTGTTCATTTAGATAAAATAATGTCTTAAAATATTTTTTAATTATATATATATTAATAAATTTAATAATATGTGAATAAATGTGTTTATATATCTAGACTAATCTAGCAATAACTAGACATGAATTAATATCCTTAATTAAAGGAAACTCTAAGGAATGTACCCATTTAAAACTACATTGATTAAAAAGAAATGCAGCAGGAAAGTTAAAAGTATGAAGTTTTGGTGACAATGTGTTAATTTAAAAAAAACAATAATAAAAATAAATTAAGTATATGATAATTTCTGAAAAAAGGAAGTTTTTATTTTTTCTTGTTTTGCTTGAATTTTCTTTTTACTGTTTTCCACCCCTTGTGTATTTTATTTTATTTTATTTTGTTTGTATTTTTTTTTTCCAAAATATAAGATTTTAATTGGAATTACACTATTCCTTTATTATAAAATTTTATTATTTATTAAGCATGGACCATTCATGTCCGGTTGGCTAAAAAATAAAATAACGTGTTTGGCATGGAATTGGACTTATCAAAAAACGTCATTTTCAAGATTGACAGTAATTGCAATTTGTGAATTCTGGCCACAACAATTAATGAAAAAGTAAAAGCTCATAAATAAATAAGTCCTAAATGTATTTGTTAATTTTCAAATTTCCACTTAATTCTTTTTAGTATAAATCATTAAAATATTTCATTTTGATATATGAACCATTTTTAAACAGGATATTTGCCTGAATACTCTCATTACATTTGACCATTTTGTTTGCAAGATCATATTATTTAAATTTTGTGGTGTTTATTATTTAGTTAGAAAGATATAATGTTTTTATATATTTTAAATAGGTATTGATTTCACACATATAAATAATTATTTAGTCAATTAAAAGAGTTATATGTGTTGTCTGAATTTTAAATGATAAAATTTTATTAAAACTTGTGGCTTAAATATGATTCATCTTAAAACAGTTTTATAATTCAAAAGCTTAGTTAAAGTGTTCATGAACATCGTATTAATTTTCTAAATTAATTTTGTTTTTTATAATTTAAGAGCTTATTTCAAAATCAATATTTTGAGGTTGGATTTTAACATTAACACATACATTTATGGCAATGGTTCCCTTGCACCAGCATAGTGCTCCAATCTCCTGCTTCATTTTATGAACTTAAGCTAGATTATTTAATTATTTAAATATTTATTAATAAATATCTTTTTAAACAAATGATTGAGAATAGAATTTGAGAGAAGAAATCTAAGAAAAAATTATAATCTAATTCGTTAAAAAAATAACTAATATAACGTGATGATATGTAATTTTCTAATCTATTCTCTCTATCAAATTACACCTAATTTCTTTTTTATTCTCTTCATGTCAGTACTACTTGTTTTTTTATTATTTTTAATTATTTCAATATTTTAAATATGTATCTCACGTCTCATTCAGTGTAATAATTGTAATCTTTTTGCTTGGTTTTTACTGCAGTTTGATTTAAAAGCTTGTTTGATGGGTGGTTGGTTTTCTTTTTTTTAAAGGAAAAAACCTTTATATGAATTTTAGTCATAAATTATCAAGCAACCAAATAAATACATTGTATTTATAACCAAGTCTAGCTCAGAAAATGTGATGGCAAACAAGGTAAAAGTTAATAAGAAAATTCAAAAATAATTTGGGTTATTTGAATATCCTTTAAGAGACATGACATTCAACATCCTGAATATTACTTAAATTTTCAATTCGAAATCTGATTTGACACAATTTTCTTTTAAGAATAATTGGGAGAGGAAATTACGTGGCGTAATTTGATTCGTTGAAAAAATAATAAATTTGTTCTCTGTTCCCACTCTTCTCACATTTTATCATTTTTCTAGTAAGTGATGTTCCCTCCCTCATTCTCTCTCCCAAATTCTCTCCTATCACTCCTCAATTTATAGGATATCTTCTACCAGAAAAATAAGGTTACTATTGAAAGTTCATTAAAAAAAAATCCCAATTTTGTTATTCTCTTTAAAGTTTAAACCAACATGGTCCTTATCTTTTTAACTTTATCTAGAATGAAGATGGGGTTAATGGAAAACTAAGACCATAGAGAAAGCTACATATAAGGCCCTCAATCTTCATTTATACATTCTATTTCCATATTACTCTTATATATATATATTTAATAAAATGGTCCATGAACAAGAAAATGTTGTAAAAAGACAATGATAATTATATATATATATATATATATATATATAATATATATATATATATATTTCTAAATTTTAATGATGATCCTAAGTCCAGCCTTGACACCAAATACCCCTGTTCCTATCTTATTATTTAACAGTTATAAATTTTATAAAAAACCTAAATATTTAAATTTAAATAATTTGATATGATGAAAATTTAAACTCAATCAAGACATAAATTATTTTGGTACATCAATCAAACTATAAAAATAAAGATATTTTTGAAATTTGTCTGATTGATTAAATAATATAATAATTGATGAGATTTGAATTATTTAAAGAATTAAATTTAGGAGTCTGAACTCATTTACCACTTATAAAATATCAAATTCAAAAGTCTCTATGTCAAACAAACTGCCGAACGAAATTTATTTCGAATGTTAAATAGTTTGACCGCATATCTTTCACAATGCAATAAAATTGGTCACATTATTAAATTTAATTATAAAAAAATAGTTATATATATATATATATATAGGAACTTATCAAAATATATTAATAAATATTCAATCAAAACATATAGATAATAGCTTAAATTAAAATATTTTCAAAAAAGATGATTTTATTTTGAAATATTTTGAAACATAGCTAGTGATAGTATACCAATTAAACAAATATCTTCTTCTTCCTTCTTAATAGGCATCCAATTTGCATCTTCAAGAGCTTAATTTACCATCTTCACACAAATACACAATGCATAATTATGTTCCTAGTAGTCAAAAACAGGTACACTACAAAAATGATTTGCAACAGAGCCTCGGCAACTACTTTTGCATTAAAAACAGGGTTTAGCATTTTGTTTTCGGCAACTACTTTTGCATTAAAAACAAGGTTTAGCATTTTGTTTTGCATTAACCGGATATTTCGCAACTAAATTTGCAATTACATAAAAACATTGCAAATTACACTGTTGCAAACTTGCAATAATTTTTACAATAGTTTATACAACAATACTTGCACTAAATAACGATTTAATGCAAAATATTCCTTAAGTTTGAAACTAAAACTAACCATAGTTAATATAAACATGCATTATGTTTTGCAATATATTTCTTCCTAATAAATAAGCTATTTTGCAATAGAAATTACAACATGAATAATTTGTAAATAATAAAAATACATTCAACATAAACGACAATACCTTTTTAAATTTTAGAATGCAATAGCTTTCACAATAACTAGTATAAAGAATTTATAATGAAAATAGAGCAATAAACTTTGCAATATCAAACTAAATTTGTAACTGCAATAATTTTCGCAATACCTTGTATAAATAATATATAATGAAAATAAAACAATAAACTTTGCAATATAAAACTAAATTACTTAATGCAATAATATTGGCAATTATTTAATTTTAGTCCAATAATATTTACAATACCTATACCCAACATAGCTATATATTATAGCATTTTCTTTTACAATGACACAAGTAACCATGACTACAATATCTTTATTCATAACTTTGCAATATTATTACCAATTACTTGTACAACTTTTTTTTGCATTATTTGAAATAATAAAAATTTTAAATTTGAAATAAATTTGCAAATTATTTACAACCATTTGTGCATTATTTCAATACCCAATAATACTAATATAATTGAAACCATTCAAATGAAAACCAAAATAAGCATCATTAATTACAAATTTGCAAAATACATTTACAAATAAAATCCAAAGACTTCTAAGTTCAAAAACATCATAAACCATGTCCAGAAATTGAAAAAGTACTAATTAAGTTCAAAAACAATAAAAACCATGCCAAATATACTTCCATTATGTTGGACCCCATCCATTGGTCACCCCATCCATTGCCAAATATACTTCCAATAGACAAACCTGTGTACATTTAACAAATTAATTAACTAATTAGATTTTGTATCTAATTAATTTATTGAATATATTAAATATAATGATTTTTTTACAACATTTGATGCCAAAGACCAATCACACCCATGGTGCATTCTCTAATAGCATTAGACAAGAATCCAATTTTTTTTATATTATACAAACTAAACAACTTCAAAGCCTAGATATTTTATAAATAAACATGTTCAAAATATTCAGGATTAAACATGATTTGACTAAATGTCTATATTATTTTTCTCAACTATCTATTTATTTATCTAATTATAACTATCTATTAGCATAAATGATCAAACTAATAATACAAAATACTTCATACATTCAGATTATAACTCCACTCAATAACATTTACCTTGCATTTATAAATGAAGGATATAAACTAAATACAAGAATGAAATCACTAACCTTCTTTATAATCCCTCCGGAGTTGTAATGTGTTGGCTCGTTTGTTGACCCGATGCTTTCCATAATTTAATGAATTCATCCATTTTTTTATTTAAAGACTTTACTTCATTTTGAAGATGAACTTTGTCCTGAACCAATTCAACTTGACTGGATTCTAACAGTTTAATTCTCTCTTGTTGTTGTGTATATTCTTCTTTATGAATTGCATTCTCTTTATCTTTCTCTGAATTTTGCATTTGCAAAGTACTTACCGTTTCTTTGAGGGTATTTACCTCCAATCTTAGTTGTGTACTGAACTGACCATTCTGAAATAGTTGTTTCCTACCCATGTATCCTATTCCAAATACACGGCCACTCTTGGATTTCCCCGCTGCCTCCATCCATAGCTCCATATATAATTGTTTCTCATTCATATCCATAGATTCCTGAGTTTGAGTGAGTTGAGTGAAAGAATTCTACATAAAAAAATATGATGAGATGTGTATATAAATTAATCTCAACATTTAAAATTGACATACAAATTAGGTAATTGAAGTTTATAAGACATACCACAACATCTACTGCCCTTTTCCCACTCCACGTTCCATCTTACTTTTGAAATGTCTTTTCAAATGTCTCATAAATGGTTGCGGGCCTTCCAAGTTCCTCGTTCTATTGTAAAATATAAATTCTGGTGTTAGTAATATTAGTTTCAACAAACTAAACACAACTAAAATAAATAAATGACTTACCAATCTTCTTTGGTGCTCAATAGCCGGGATAGAACCTCCACAATATGTTGCACCACCGTCCTCTGTGTATTTCCTGCGATATTCTTGTATCTTCGTGCACTTTTGTGAATACTTAGGTTCAACAAAATTTTTCCTCATCTCAGTCCAATCTTCTAAAGTAATGTGTGAGGGCTTCTTCAAAATTTTTTTGGCCCTAGTCATAAAATTTCTGATCTTTGCACTAGCCTTCTTTTTGAATAGTTTATTCACATCCTCCTCTTTAGTAGGATCCCACTCAAATGACTCCTACAAACAAACATAGAAATTTAAACAAAGTTGTACAAGGTATAGACATAGACATCCTCCACTTTAGTAGGATCCCACTCAAATGACTGAAAATTAATTATAGTAAATACAATTAAACTTACTGTGAATTATTCCCACCACATGATCTTAATGTCTTCTGGAACTTGATTCCAGTTCACGTATGCCCCCCTCCAATAGCTTGTGATGATTCGATGTATATCCGGGTAAAATCTGCAACCACACAAACATTTAGAAATAAAGTCCTATATATATAACTTGAATTTATCAACTTACTTCTCTTCAATTATTTCAAGGTATGTCTTCGTTGACTGACTAAGATGTTGTAAGTCTCCTTCTTCTATTGAATCGCCATCATCATCTTCTTCTTCCTTTCTATATTAGATTGGTGTTGAGTTGATTCGGTATTTTCCAAGATAAGGGAATGTGTATTGACCAATTCTGTTGCGTTAGCTTCAACCTGGACAGTTTCAGAAGAGACAAATTCCAAACCATGTTGAAATGATGTGGAAGCTTCTTTGGATGGACTAGGACTTTTCTTTGGTAGATTTCTTTTTCTTTGAGTTGTTGAGGGTTTTATGGCCGGTGGTGGTTTTGTGGCCGGTGGTGGTTTTGTGGCCGGTGGTGGGTTTTTGGCCGGTGGTGGTTTTTTGGCCGGTGATGGTTTTGTGGCTTGGGGTTGTCTGGGTGGATGTCTAGATGGTTGTGTATGTTGTTTTGGAGATATTACCATTTTGGAACGTTTTGGTATTGGGGCTTTCTTCTTTGCAGCCACTTTTGCCTTTCTATCCGCAATTTCATACATTTCTTCAGCCTTAAACCAATAACAAATTCTAGAATAAAACCAGCACAAATAACTATACTAACCAAGTAATAAATAACAAAATCATACCGGGTCTGATTCAGTATTTTCATTATCGCTTAATTCTTGTCGTCTTTTAGCCTGCCTACCCATTTTGGTTGATAATCTGTTCAACAAATATGAATTATAAAATCAACACCAAGTATAACCTAAAGTATCAAAACTTTAAAACTATAAACAGAACATGGTAATGGAAACATACAAATAAGGAAGTCAAGTAATTAAGGAAAAATGCAAGTAATTAAGGAAAAAGCAAGTAATTAAGGAAAAAATATACTTAAACACATGGTAATAAATAATTACTCAATTTAATATCTTGAGATAATATTTGAAAACATATTTTTATATGCATACTAAGGAAAAGGCAAGTAATTAAGGAAAAAAGAAAGTAATTAAGAAAAAAAATATACTTAAACACATGGTAATAAATAATTACTCAATTTAATATCTTGAGATAATATTTGAAAACATCTTTTTATATGAAAGTATGCTATTTATTTATCTATATTGGACAAGATTTTAGTGAGAATCCAATGAAATAAGCATGTAAGCATTACACATACGTACACCTGATAGTACCTACAACTGATATTTGATGATCAATTATATAAACCACTCAATTGAATTAAGCACAGACAAACATGCATATAGATGATGATGATTGTTGTGATAATAGACATGCATATAGACAGAAATATAGATGATTATTGTGATGACTATTAATAGACTTTTTCACCATAAAACAAATAAAGGCTCATCTATCTAGTCTCGACCAGATATTGCTAAAAATTAATAGACTTAGATGAGAGCTGCATCATGACGTCAATTGATTTTGCTAAAAAATTTCAATGGTCAGATGTGAACAAAACTTGAATTAGTCAAACGCTAAACTAAACTAATACTCAATGGTTAGATGTGAACAAATAAAAGCTTTAAACGCGATTAAGAAAATGATTCAGGCAAATGAAAATATGTTCTAAAGAAAATCTACTGAACTGAGTCGTGTTTATACCTAGAACGACAAATGATTCAGGCAATCTATTCTAAAGAAGATGATTCAGGCAAATGATTCAGACAATCTGTTCTAAAGAAGACGATTCAGGCAATCTGTTCTAAAGAAGATGATTCAGGCAAATGAAAATATGTTCTAAAGAAAATCTACTGAACTGAGTCGTGTTTATACCTAGAACGGCAAATGATTCAGGCAATCTGTTCTAAAGAAAATTATTTGAATGTTTATACCTAGAATGGCGGCGAGGAACTTCAATCGGAACCGAACTGAGTCATGCTTCACCGTCGCTGTGAAGTATCAGTCAAGTTTTGCGGCGTTTGAATAGGGCTTCGTAACTTCAATGGCAGAAACATTCACCTCATCGTCTGCGATTTCAAATTTATCCTTCCGTGATTTTGTAGACGATGAAGAAAAATCAAACTGAAAACAGAGATAAAAATGGTGGACGGAAAAAGGATTAGGAAGATTCGTAGGGTTTAGGAAGAAAGGGGAGAGAGAAAATATTTGGGGGAAATGAATGACTTTTCAGTTCCCCAGTTCTTTTCTTTGGTTTTTGGCGCAAAATAAATTTCACGCGGGCACATGAAATTTTTACAAGTTAATTAAACTGCAACTATTTATACAATAAATATTAACAGTGCAATATAATTTTGGACTGAAGGATATGCAACTATTTATGCAATATATTAATTAAAAATATATTGTAATGAATATTGAAGATTCAATGGAATTTTCAGTAATTATTTTTTTTTGCTTTCGGGTAGATTTAAGCAAATTTGTGCTGCAATGATTTACGCATTAAACAAGAATGATCGCTATATTGCAATAATATTCGCAATGTACTAACTGAAAAGATATTGCACTAAATATTGCAGATCCAATGGCATTTTTAGTAATTAATTTTTTTGCTCTCGGGTAGATTTAAGCAAATTTGCACTGCAACGATTTACGCATTAAACAAGAATGACCGCTATATTGCAATAATCTTCTCAATGTACTAACTGAAAAAATATTGCACTGAATATTGCAAATCCAATGGCATTTTTAGTAATTATTTCTTTTGCTCTCAGGTCGATTTAAGCAAATTTGTGCTGTAACGATTTACGCATTAAACAATAATGACCGCTATATTGCAATAATCTTCGGAATGTACTAACTAAAAAGATATTGCACTGAATATTGCAGATCCAATGATATTCAAATAATCCAGCATACATTCAAATAATTCAGCATACATTCAAATAATCCAACATATATTCAATATACCATACATATTATGCTAAACAACAACATTAAAATATGTAAGTACATAAGCATTAGTTTTAAAACAACAACAATAAAATACGCAAGTACATCAACATTAGTTCCAAACAACAACATTAAAATATGCAAGTACATCAACATTAGTTTTCAAACAACAACATTAAAATATGTCATCTCCTGATTGTTCTTCGTCTCCTATATCTTCAACTTCTCCATTTGTACTTATATCCGAATCACTTTCTCGATCTTCACTTCCCTCTACACCACTTCCATGTAATCCAGTTTCCTCTAATCCATCTAACTCACCATTTAAAACATTTGGATCACTCAAATCGTTGACATCATACAAGGGAATATTTAGGGGAATATACAATTCTATGGTAGAATACTCATTTTGATACACCACTTCATTTGTCCATATGTCCTCTATCTTTGCTCTTGATTTTGTTTTACAAACGGCCATCCATGATGAATTTCGATCATTCGTTGGGGTTGGATAGTTCGAATTGTACACTTGTATAGCTTGTTGAGCAAGAACAAATGGATCGTATTTAGTATATGTACGATTCATGTTCACCTCAATCAGTCTATATGTGTCATTAACTCTAGTACCTCTAATAGGATCAAACCATAAACATTTGAATAGAACCACATGTAAGCATGGACCAGGATATTCTAATTCAATAATCTCCTCTAAAAGCCCATAATAATCAGAATCATTTGCATGAACACAAATACCACTATTCATGGTTGATTTATTAGATCCGTAATCACCATCCCTCCACACATAGCCATTAATGAAGTAAGTTGAATATCTAGTTGTTGGAGTCTTGGGACCAAATGATATGAAATAAGATAGTTCTTTATCAATAACCCCCCTTTGATCTTGTAAAACCTTCAAATGGAATTATAATAATCTTTAGATACATGTAAATTTATTAATTAAAAATTTTAGATTATCACCTTTGACCGAAACCATGATGAGAATTGACAATCTATTTCTTCAAGATCGACTCCGACATTCATGGTGCAAAAAGTTCTACAATAATAAAATCGAAGTTAACAATTGTTAAATAAGTTACCATATTCATGTTGGTTGATTACCTATAATATGAATCCACCTCCAGATAATTTAGTAGGACATACGTGTGAGCCACTAATGTTTCTTTGCTAGTTAGAAATCTCTTTGAACCACCACTTCCACGTCCTAAGTAATTGAAAATTGAAATTGTTTGTTCATTTATGTTCACTAACCCTTCAGTGTTCCTCGGAGGTTGTCTTTGTTTGCAATTTACATTCGATTCAAAATAATATGAAGCAAACATTGATATTTCTTCAAGAATATAGGCATTGCATATGGATGCTTCAATCCTAGCTTTATTTTTCACCTTATTCTTCACACTCTTCAAAAACCTAAATACAAAAAGGTACAAATAATACAAAATATAATTATTTTGAAGAAATGTAATACAAAATGATTACGTACATACCTCTCGAAGGGATACATCCATCTGTATTGTACATGACCTCCTATTTTGGCTTCATATGGTAAGTGTATTAGTAGATGTTCCATTGAATCAAAAAAGGAAGGCGGGAAAATCTTCTCCAAGTTGCATAAAATTATAGGAATTTGAGATTGTAAGTTATCCACTTTGTCTAAGCTCAGACTTGAACAATTAAGGTCATGTATGAAATTACTTAAATCAGTCAAGACTCCCCAAACAAATTGAGGTAATAATCGTTTGAATGCAATTGGCAATAACCTTTCCAAAAAAACATGTCAATCATGACTTTTGAATCCAATCAACCTAGATTCGGTTGTATCAACACATCTTGACAAATTGGACGCATAACCATCTGGGAATTTCAAAGTCTTGAGCCATTTGCTAATTATGATATTTTATGCCTTCGTCAAGGTATAAGAAGCCTTATTAGGCTTATGAGACATTGTATCAGGATCAAGATGTAGCTCTGGACGATTACACACAACAAACATATCCTTCCTCGCGTTAATATTGTCCTTCGTCTTACCCTTCACATTCATAATCGTGTTTATAATATTTTCAAACACATTCTTTTCAATATGCATAAAATCCAAGTTATGTCGAATGAGAAGTTTTTTCCAATACGGAAGCTCCCAGAATATACTTCTCTTAGTCCACTTGTGATAATCACCAAATCCATGAGGGTAATCATGGGGAGTTTCACTTGCAAGCTTGTAATGTGAAATTTCCGACCATATTTAATTGCCATCTTTTATAGGGGGGTGAAGAGTTGTTTCCATGCGGTCTTTTGTAAAATGTTGTGTGTCATTTCTATAAGGATGCTCCGGCGACAAAAATTGTTTATGACAATCAAAATAACAAGCATTTCGCCCATATTTTAATCGAAAAGATTTTGATTTTTTCATACATATTGGACAACCATCAATTCTATGAGTACTCCAGCCTGACAACATCACGTAAGCAGGAAAATCACTAATAGTCCACAACAACATTGCTTTCATGTTAAATGTTTCACCTCGGGAGACATCATAGGTAGGAACACCGACATTCCATAACATTTGTAACTCCTCTATCAACGGTTGAAGAAAAATATCAATATTTCTTTGTGGACTTTTCGGCCCGGGAACAATTAGTGAAATGAACATATACGGTGACTTCATACACATGCCTAGTGGAAGATTATAAGGTGTTAGAATTACTGGCCAGCATGAATATACTTTTCCAAACTGGCCGAAAGGAGCGAATCCATCAGATGAAAGGCCGAGTCGAACATTTCGATGCTCAAGTGCAAATATTGGATAATGATGTTCAAACCACTTCCAAGCCTCTCCATCAGAAGGATGACACATCATCCTAGGTTTGTTAACATGACGACCATGCCATGTCATGTGAGCGGCTGTAACATTTAATGCGTATAACCTCTGCAATCTGGGAGCAAGAGGTAAGTAAAAAAGTTGTTTATGGGGCTTCGGTTTAACAACGTCTTCTTTATATCGGGAAAGATTACAAAACCTGCATTATTGTTTATCAATATCTTCACCCCAATAAAGCATGCAATTATCTCTACATACATCGATTCTTATAACGGGCAAACCTAAATCTTCAACCAATTTCTTCATGTTATAAAAACTATCTAGCATACAATTATTTTTGGGTAACAATGATCTAATGTAGTCCAGATTTTGATTTACAGCACGATCAGACAAATTGTTCTCAGATTTTATATTAAGTTGTTTTACCGTTGCTGATAGTTTACTCTCGCTTTCATGACCAGGCCATATGTGTTGATGTGTTGCATTCAATGCTTTCCAGAACCTTTCAGATAAAATATGTGGTGTAGTGAAATTGGTAGTACCTTCATCTCCTACATCTGGTTGGGAACTTGATGCCATATCATATATCATTGACTCATAAGCATTTGATCTTTCATTGTTACCGAGCGAAGGTCGTGTATGTTGATAGTTGTATACTTGTGAGTTTTGAAGAGGTTCCCCATTAGCAGCCCATGTGTAATAGTTGTCCATGAATCCATGCCTCATCAAATGTTGATGGCACATATCAGATGTAATGAACTTTTGAATTCGACATTTTCGACAAGGACACCTTATTTTTTCACCATCCATATAACCTAGTTGAGTTGTGGCAAATGAAATGAACTCATCCAAACCTTTCAAATAATCTTCCATGCATTCAGGTTTTTTATCGTACATCCATATTCGATCAAACCTCATTTTATATTTATAGATATAATCTGCAATATATATACATGCTGTCATATATACAAAAGTTATTGAAGACTTACATATTGTTCATCAAAGTATGAAGATCCCATAAAAATATTATAAAAGATTGAGATGCATATGAAAATAAGAATAATGTCTACTTATATGTAATATAAAGAATAAAATAACATTAATTTACCTTGGTGTATTATGAACTATATGAATGAACTTGATATTATTGATCAAAGGATGAAGATCATACTTACATGTTGTTCATCAAATGATGAAGATCCCATAAAAATGTTATAAAGGATTGAGATGTAGATGAAAATAAGAATAATATATACTTATATGTAATATAAAGTATAAAATGATATTTACCTTGGTGTATTATGAATTTGATATTGTTGATCAAAGGATGAAGATCATCTAAGAATATGGATAGAAGAAAGAGAAATACATCATACATGTATGAGATTATAGATAAGTATTGCATGTATAATTGCGAATAAAATATTTATATTGCAATAAGTTAATTTAATGTAATAGTTATTGCTGAAATCTTACGAATATTTGGTTTGAAATATTCAAAACTATTATATATAATTGCAATTTCGTTTGCAATACTTGATTGTAATCTCATTGCAGTACTTGTGACAAATAGATTAGTTATTTAATTTAACGCAATAATTATTGTTGATATCTTATGAATATTTCAATTCATATTTTGAAAACTATTATATAAAGTTATAATTTCCTTTGCAATACTTCTTTATAATCTCATTGCAATTTCCTTTGTAGTAATTAATTGTAAGCTAATTGCGGTACTTGTTGCGAAAATATTTTTTATTGTAATTAATACAATATCTATTACAAATATTATTATCAAAACTAGCACAGTTATTTTATAACTTATTTTACAACAACGATAACATTATTTATATAACGTTTATTACAATAATTAATTGAAATAAATTAGGTTGCTAAAATAATTGCAAATATTTAGCTTCAAATATTTTACTGATATTATTAGCAATATTCTTTGATTTCTTTATTACAAAATTTGTTGCAACAATTTTTTTTTTAAAATTTAGAAAATCTATTATATTTTTTTATTACTAGTGATATATTTTGCAATAAATATTTTCTAGATTTTAATTTCCGTAAAAATACATTTAAGTTGAAAATATTATTGGAAATTTTGCAATGTTTCATATATTTATTGCAATTTGTATTACAGTTTTAAAAAATTTGCATTAAAAAATAAAATATTGCACTCATATGTTGCATTTTCAAAAAAAGTGGTATGATTAAACTATTAAATGTGATGTTAATATATGTGTTCCCTATCAAAATTATTCATGTCCGAGATCTTCTAGAGTTAATGCTCACTCCACATCCTCTATCTATCAGACCTTTTCATGTAATAAAAATGGATAAATAATCAATATAGCTATTATTATTTGTAAAATGTTGAAATATATACATTTAAATTTAATAGATAATATATTATTTGTTTATGGCTGTCCTCAAATCTCTTTCTCATTCATCCAAAATAATAAATAGCTTAAATAAATTGATTAACAATAACTTTATGACTCCGGTAGACATTATTACATTATTTAACTGGATTTATTGATGGATTGTGTTTCTCACTGTAGGTGATATTTTTATGGTTAAATTTTGATTTATTTTATAAAATTCAAAATTTTTACCATTTAATTTTAAATAAACTCTTAAACAAGTTAAACTTTTAAGATTTTCGTTCATTATCTTGAGATTTTACAATTCAAAAAAATAATATTTATTATAATTTACAACACTACCCTACAACAACCAAAAATCTTTAGGACACCACACTTAGAAATATCACCGACATTTATTCTTGCGTCGCAAGAGCATGGTCGGAACCAATTTATAACGACGCTTATTTAATTGTCGGTAACATTAATTTAGGCGTCGACGAAAATCTATTTAATTTTTAACAATTTTGTTTTATATGTTAATTTTGAGTTTCTTGTTTTAATTTCATTTGACAATTTTATCTGAATTTTTATTTATTTTTAAATTAAATAATTTTTAAAAAAACATTTATAAAATTATTTCCTACCTAACATTTTAAATAATAACAAAAGAAACATAAATCCTCAGATAATATTATCTCATAAAATCAAATATAGTCTAATAAAAAAAACATTAACTAACATGTTACAAGTTTTTAATAATATTCAAATGGTTTAAAAAATAATTAGACTAAGAGACAAATTTGTATACTAAAAGACAAAACAATTAAGTAATATATATACGTCGATCCAATAGAACTGGTCGGTAGACGAGATTACACCGAGTCTTCTTCACTTCCATCATCGATGTCTACATCCTCTTTGTTGTCTTTTGAACCTGACAACAAAGGTTGATCTAGACAATTTTCAAGTGCTTCATTGTTTGCTCTACCTGCAAACCAGAGACTAAATCAATAATAGAACATAGAGCTTGAATCTGGATTTTGTTATAATGGGTCTAATTTTGTTATAATGAATTAGGTATGTGGATTGAAATGGTCATATGATGATGGTGAGCTTACATCTGGAGGGAATCATAATCAGTATGGATAATTTATTATCTTTAGGAAGAAAATGAATGAAATAATAGTTACCTAAATATAATTAAATGAAACAACTTCTGATTTGAAACTTGAAATCAAAACAACAATTATAAAATTAATAGAACACAAAGCTGCAGTTAAGGTCATAATCTGGTCTCCCCCATCAAACTAGTATTCTAGCTTCGGATGGTAGAACAGCTGATCGATCAATTCAGATTCGGCTTGGGAATACTTTAAATGGAAATCAAGTCAACAGTATTGACATAGGAAGTCAGGTAAAATACCTATTTTATTATGATTAAACATCCAAATCGAAATCCTATTCCAATTCAATCTAATATGAATGATTGATAATATGTATGCAATTTGGCATGGAGAAAGAATGTAATTGAGCTTGTAAGCACACGTGGGTATTCATATAAACAAATCATGGTGTGGAAATATCTATCATTAGCCAATATATATATATATTATAATCAGTGATCATCATTATTTGGTTTATCATTGATTCAACAATAGGGTCTTGTGAATGACCACTAAAGTTAGTAAATAATTAGCAAATCTTGAGTAGTGTAAAGACTATAGAACTTAAAACTAGACAATAAAAATGGAAATGTCAAGTACAAATATTTGAAACTTAAGATAGTTTTCGAATTAAGCTATTTTTAAACTTAAAATAAATAAAAAACCTGAAATGGTACGGAAGACTGGTCATAAATTGAAAAGTAGCTTTCTTGACGGTCTTGAAGGTCTGCAAGATTACGGGATATGGCGCCAACAACAGTCCAAAGCCCCTTTAAGTATAAGGATATAAGTGATTGTGTTTAGCCTATAATACATATTTGTAACATAGCCATGCTAAATGTTGTTAGGTGAACTTAGAAATAAAGATTGCAGTGTGAGATGTTTTAAATATGCATATTATCTCCAAGAAAGGCCAAGTGGATAACAATCCTCAAAGGGAATAATTAAAGACAGTTCTCAGGTAATAAGCATATTACCACATGCTTTAACACTTGTTGCAATTGGGAATAAGAAAGATTGACGCCAGTTTTGACATAGTCACCCCGTTGTTTAAACATTAAAATGCTTAATATAAATGCTTTCGTAATAATTAATTTGACCAATCAAGAGAATTACATCCATTAATGAATATAGGTTTTTACCTAATGCTGCCGAGTGGAACACCATGACATGATGTGATGTAACGCTTCATAAAAGAAATATTTATTGCCGCCTAAAGAAAGAAACAAAGGTAAGAATCACTTACCAATATAAGCATGCATAATAAAGCGGGGGAAATTTTCAACAGAACAAAAAGTTACATTTCCTATAGATGCTTCTTCCTGAATATGACGCCATAATCGATGAATATGACGCCATAATCGATAACCTATAGAAACTTGTATCAAAGAAGGTGATAAGTGCAGAAGTTATGTGATGAATATCCTATAGAGGAATGAGGAGAAAATGTTCTACTCGCTCGATACCAACCTAGTTTTATAGTTTTAGAGCAACTAGCTACAAGTTGTGTAGCTAGTAGCAAATCATTACACTAATTCCGATTATTCAAATCACATCTGATTCTTCCATGACCTAGAGTGAGGCCTTCGTGTTTTTAAGTAATGGCGCCAGAAGGATACACTAGTTTGGATGTGGCCACTGGCGAAGAAGATGCAGTTGTTTCATAGACTTGCATAGAAGGGAGCTTGATAGATTGAACGGGTGAGAACTAAAATAAAGTCATAAAAGACCGTCTATTCTCTTTAAAACCCTATACATGTTTATTCTGCTTTATTAATTAAAGCTCCTTCCACAAATTACATTAAATATATTATTTTTATTAGGAATTTATTTATTTTGTTTTATCTAGTATTAAATTTAATTAATTATTTTATATTTAATTTATTTTAAATATGAATAAATTTTAGATTTAAATAAAAATAGTATAACATTTAATTTTTCAATGGTTAACCGACTACATTATAGAAAAGAAATCTAAAAAAATCAAAATAAAATAAATAAAATATTTAAAAAATATTAAAATTAAATGTTAGATAATTATTTGTTTATAAGAATTTTTGAAAATATAAATAATATAAAGTTCATATATAAAGGTTTTCATAAATATGAAAGGGTCGGCAAAACTTATTTTTTTATTATTTTTAAGCGTCGACAATTATGTGTAACTAAAGATATGTTTTTGTCGCCGTGGATGAAAAAAAGATCATTAGCGACACAGAAACCGTCACTAATAGCCTTAACGCCGTCACTAATAAATATCAGCGACGAAGAAATCCGGACAATTAGTGACCGCATGACCGCGCAGTGCAGTCGTAGATAGTTAACATTATCAGCGACGGTGAATCACTGTCGCGTCGCTGATAATGTTAACTATCAACAACAAATCCCATTCGATGTCATTGATAGTTAACAATATCAGGTCGGTCTTATTCTTGTCGTCGTACATTTCCGACGTATAATGTATCGTACAATACATAGCTTGAATCGAGGAAGATGAGTCTGTAAGCCGCGATCACAGAAGCGTGTTGAATGGCGGACCAGATTGAGGCTTCCACCGTTTTGAAGTAGGAACATCCAAATCCTCCGCCGCCGTTGCGGCGTTGGGCGGTTGGCGACGAGATGATTCTGGATGAAAGAGATAGGGATTTGTCGAGTAAATGGATCTGAGATAGTAAATAGTGGAGTGTATTAAGACGTATGTAGAGACGCTGAGTGTCGCGGCTAGTAGAAGATCGGGTCTGCTGATCGTCTTCCGTCATGCCGTCTTCGGGCATGATGGCGACGCAGGGTGACGTCTTTTTCCAAAATTTCATAATCTTTAAACTGCGGCCGCATCTAGATGGATGAAGAACATTATATCCAAATTAAACCCTAGACGACGGCTAACACTAACAACAGTAAACAATCCATTTACAGATTAGAAATATTACCACAAGAAGCAAGAAATGAGATCTAATCGTGGAAGAGATTACTGAATCCTTCAGCAAATCTACAGTCGACTGTCTGTATGCTTCATTCTTCGACATTGGCTTCCATGCCTTCCAATTTCAATAAACATGAAGAACGAACTAGAAGATGATGAGTAAGTAAAGTACCTTAGTCTCTTTAGCTCTCTGAATACATTCTCAGAATTTAATGAATGATATTATAACATATTAGTGACAACGAAAGAATAATATCGTCGCTAATAATCATTCCAAAAATGTGGCGAGAATAACTGAATATCAGCATCGACGTTTATAAGGAAAACCGTCGCTAATAATAATTATCAAGGATGACGTTACCTTGCCCTCCCTAATAATTTTTATCAACGACGGTTCTTTGATCTGTAAAGCAAACAATGTCGCTGATATTGATCGCTAATAACCTTTATTTCAATATTGCAAATAACTAATGATTTTAGATAAATTCTTGATTGTCAGGTAAATTATTTATTTTAAGAATTTATAAAGATAATTTAAAGTAAAATCTCAAGTTTATTTTTTTTTTAATAAAAGAAAGAAAAAATGGACTAAAAAAACACTGATTTTATAATCTTGTAAAGCCCACATGCATTACCTAGTTTAAGATCCAAATTAATTCCTTTTCCTTTTAAAGTTAGTTTTGCTGGGTTTTCTCAATAAAATATACTTAGTTTATATCAGGCTTATCTAATTTTAGATAGATACTTGTTAATCTGCAATGGTTTGCTTAATTGAATAATACACTTGTTAATTGAGCATCATTCTTTGTGAATGTTTTGTTAGTATAGTAATTAATGAGATGGATACACAGACCAATCCCAAGTAGGAGAAATTTCATTGATTCCGGTAGTTTTATTATTGGATATTCTACTGAGGTTGCATGTAAAACATGTTCTACGATCCACACCACCAGTCTCCAAGGAATGGAACTTCCTATTAAGAACTCCTAAATTCATTTCTCTTCATTATAACTATTCCTCAAAGATGAGACATGAACACCATGGTGTATCTTCATCTTTAATTCATTCTCCTTGGATCTGTTTATGGCCACAGTCCTTTAACATTTTTGTTATTCAATGGAGTGGTGTGGAGATTACTATTCATATATAAATAGTTGAAAATTAATAACAAGTCATTCTTGTTCTTGATAAATAGAAAGCTTGTAATTCAAGGCTTTGATAAATGCTTTCTTATTTTATTAATTCAATTATTGATTTATAAACATTTGTTTTATAATTATGAAAAAGATAATTGAATTTCGAATTAATAGTTAATTTAAAACTAATTAATAAAAGGAAAACATAACAAAAATCTAACCTAACTAATAGCTGATTGAGAACTCAATAATTATTTTGATTATCTTCTTTCAACCGAAATGGTGAGGCACAAACTTAAAGCTTTCTATATAAAATAGCAAATTTATGAGAAGTAAGAACTTTTATAAAAATGTCAGTAATTTGATATTCAATAGAGATATATGGTATGGACAATTATTTATAAGAGACTTTTTTCTTAAACAAATTGAAAATCAATTTCAATATATTTTATGCGAGTATGAAATATTAGATTTGCAGATAAAAATGTAGCACCAATATAATCACACTAAAGTATGTGAGCTGAAGGTAGCGAGACTCGAAGTTCGCTGAGTAGAGATTGAATCCAACATAGATTATGTTACACAATAAACTCAAATAACGGTCAGCCATATTTTAAATAATAAATTGAATGTCTTTAATGATGGAGATCTCAAACGTTTCAAACGTTTTAGCAGTTTTAGTAATCAGGAGTCAGCCTTAAATGTTGCTGTTACAGTTTTTGTCTTTAATATTTGTTTTTATTTCTTGTACGTTTTGTTTTCTGTTAAGAGACTATAAATAAAGGTCTGTGTGCTGAATATGAGGTAAGAGAGAAAAGAATAATAAAAAAGTTTGTTTCAGTCTTATAGAAGAAATCCTCAAGAGTATTTCTATCTCCTCTTCCTCCAAAAGTTTATTTTTCTCAAATTGGTATCAGAGCGCCATGGCAAACAAAGCGCTGGGGCAGATACCACTTCCGCGACTCACCAAAACCAACTTTGATAATTGGAGTATTCAGATGCGAGCTTTACTCGGTGCACAAGACGTATGGGAAGTAGTTGAAGATGGTTATGAAGAACCAGCTGAAATGGGAAATCTTTCGGCGACTCAGTTGAGGGAGTTGAAAGAAACACGAATGAAAGATAAGACCGCTCTCTACCTTTTGTTTCAAGCGGTGGACGAGTCGGGTTTCGAGAAAATTGCAGGTGCAGAAAACTCGAAGGCAGCGTGGGACATTTTAGAAAAGGTTTTCAAGGGTGCCGATCGAGTTAAACAAGTGCGACTTCAAACTCTTCGAGGCGAACTGGAGGCCATGAAGATGAAGGAGTCAGAAGGAATTTCTACCTACATCACACGTGTGCAAACAGTGGTGAATCAACTCAAACGCAATGGAGAAACCCTCTCCGATGCAAGAGTTGTGGAGAAGATTCTATGGTCATTGACCGAGAATTTCGAAAACGTCGTTTGTGCAATCGAGGAATCAAAGAGTCTTGAAGAGATGACCGTTGATGATCTTGCTGGTTCTCTTGAAGCACATGAGCAACGGAAGAATAAGAAAAAACAAGAGTTGCTCGAAGAAGCCTTACAAGCCAAGGCAACCATCAAGGAGGACAGAGTAATGTATGCGCAACACAATCGAGGAAGGGGACGCGGTCGTGGTCATGGCCGCAGCGGAGGCCGAGGACGTGTAAACAATTATGAAGAAAAGGATCAGTTAAGCCAACAAAATTGGCGTGGGCGAGGACGTGGTCGTGGGAGAGGCGGCCGGTCAAATCATCCAACTGTTGAATGCTACAACTGCGGAAAGCATGGGCACTATGCAAAAGAGTGCAAATCAAACGTCGAATGTTACAACTGCGGAAAATATGGGCACTATGCAAAAGAGTGCTATTTTGAAAAAAGGATAGAAGAGAACGCGAATCTGGTCGCGGAAGAGGAGACAAGAGAAGTCGGTGTTCTCATGATGGCCTATAAAGACACCACTTCCGACAAGGAGACGTTGTGGTATCTCGATACTGGAGCCAGCAATCATATGTGCGGGAACAAGAATTTTTTTGTGGAGATACAAGAGATAAAGAATGGGTACGTGTCATTTGGGGATGAATCGAAGGTTCAAGTAAAGGGCCGAGGTAGAATATGTTTCTCACAAGACGATGGAAAAGAATGGTCAATTGAAAATGTATACTTTGTCCCTGACTTGAAGAGTAACATTATTAGCTTGGGGCAATTATTGGAGAAGGGATACTCAGTACTCATGAAAGACCGAATGTTGCATTTAAAGAACGAAAAAGGAAGGTTGCTTACACAAGTTGAGATGGCCAATAATCGAACGTTCAAACTCAACTTGAGAAACGTTCGAGAACAATGTCTACAAGTGAAAATGGTGGATAAAGCCTCGCTGTGGCACTTACGATTCGGACACCTGCACTACGGAGGCCTATAGGAGTTAGCAAAGAAGGATATGGTTCACGGGCTACCAGACATGGATTACACCAAGAAATTTTGTGAGGGATGTGTACTTGGAAAACAAGCAAGGAACTCATTCCCAAAGAAGGCGAAATATAGTGCAAGGAAGTCTCTCGAACTGATTCACACCGATATATGCGGCCCAATCACACCTAAGTCATACAGTGAGAAGATGTACTTTATTACATTCATTGATGACTACACAAGGAAGACTTGGGTTTATTTTTTGAAAGAAAAATCGGAAGCATTCGAGGCATTCAAGAAATTCAAGGTATTAGTGGAGAAGACGACTGGTTTTTTCATCAAGGCCATACGGTCAGATAGAGGAGGAGAGTACATGTCAACCGCTTTCACAGTCTATTGCGAGGAACAAGGGATCAAAAGATTCTTAACGGCGCCCTACTCACCTCAGCAAAATGGCGTGGCCGAGAGGAAAAATCGGACTATCATCGACATGGTTCGGTCTATGATGAAGAGCAAAAACATGCCGAAAGAGTTTTGGGCAGAAGCGGTGCAATGTGCCGTGTATGTCCAAAATCGATGCCCGCACGCAAAATTGGAGGATCTAACACCACAAGAAGCTTGGAGCGGACAAAAACCGACCGTATCGCATTTAAAGGTATTTGGTAGTGTGGCCTACGCGCATATACCAGATCAAAGAAGAACCAAACTAGATGATAAGAGCAAAAAATACATCTTCATCGGATATGACGAGAAAACGAAGGCCTTCAAGTTATTCGACCCAATTGAAAAGAAGGTGGTCGTAAGCCGAGATGTGCAGGTGAATGAAGAAAGTGCATGGGATTGGAATAACCAAAAGGAGGAATCTCAACAGGAAGAAAAAGGAGAGCCATCAACCACTAAACCGATATTAGCACCAACAACCTCTCAAACATCTGGTGATGAAGACGAGCCCAGACAACCGAAGATGCGAAGTTTACAAGACTTATACGAGTCAACAAGTGAAGCACACTTGATGTGTCTTTTGGCAGATGCAGAGAGCATCATTTTTGAAGAGGCAGTGAGAGATAAGAAATGGAAAGACGCGATGGATGAAGAGATACGGGCAATCGAAAGAAATAAAACTTGGGAGTTGGCGGAGTTGCCGGATGGATGTCGAGCTATCGGAGTGAAATGGGTGTACAAGAAAAAGATGAATGCCCTAGGTGAGATAGAAAGGTACAAGGCACGCCTTGTTGCAAAAGGGTATAGACAAAAAGCTGGGATCGACTACGATGAAGTCTTTGCCCCAGTGGCAAGAATGGAGACAATCCAGCTTCTTTTATCCCAAGCGGCACATTTCAAATGGTCGATCTATCAGATGGATGTGAAATCAGCATTTTTAAATGGTGTGCTTGAAGAGGAAGTATTTGTGGAGCAACCACCCGGGTACACGAAAGTCGGGAAGGAGAGTAAAGTGCTGAAGCTAAAAAAGGCGCTATATGGGCTAAAGCAAGCGCCTCGAGCATGGAACACCCGAATCGACAACTACTTCAAGAAGAACGGATTCATACAATGTCCCTACGAACATGCATTGTACGCAAAGAAAGACGAAGGTAACCTGTTGTTAGTAGCTCTCTATGTTGATGATCTTATATTCATGGGGAACAATGATAAGATGATACAAGACTTTAAAATCGCTATGACTCGGGAGTTCGAAATGACAGATTTGGGGCTAATGAAATATTTCCTTGGTCTTGAGGTTAGACAGGGAAAATCTGGAATATTTGTGTCCCAAGAGGCATATGCAAAAGACATTCTGAAAAAGAATAAGATGGAAGAATGCAACCCAGTAGCAACACCAATGGAACTCGGAACAAAACTCTCTAAATTTGAGGGAGGAGATCGTACGGATGCCAGCAAATATCGAACTTTAGTCGGAAGTCTACGATATCTCACATGCACAAGGCCTGACATTGCGTATAGTGTCGGCATAGTAAGCCGATTCATGGAGGAACCAAACTACACGCATTTGAAGGCTATTAAAAGAATTCTTCGATACATCCGAGGAACGTCGTCACTCGGGTTACTATACTCCGAGACAAAGGAATACAAGTTGATCGGTTATTCCGATAGTGATTGGTGTGGAGATATAGATGATCGAAAAAGTACATCGGGATATGTGTTTTATATGGGAGACACAGCTTTTACATGGCTCTCAAAGAAGCAACCAATAGTGATATTGTCAACATGTGAGGCAGAGTATGTAGCAACATCCTAGTGTGTGTGTCACGCAATATGGCTAAGAAGTCTACTGAACGAACTACAAATCCAGCAACACGAAGCAACTGAAATACGAGTCGACAACAAATCAGCAATTGAGTTGGCAAGGAATCCGGTGCACCATGAGAGGAGCAAACATATCGATGTTCGTTTCCATTTTATACGGGAACATGTGAAGGAAGGGAATGTGCGATTAAGTCATGTTGCGAGTCGTGATCAAGTGGCGGATATTTTTACAAAGGCGCTACCAACTGTGTTGTTCGAAAATTTCAAGAGGATGATCGGAATGAAAGATGGAAAAGATTTGAGTTTAAGGGAGGAATTTGTTACACAATAAACTCAAATAACGGTCAGCCATATTTTAAATAATAAATTGAATGTCTTTAATGGTGGAGATCTCAAACGTTTTAGCAGTTTTAGTAATCAGGAGTCAGCCTTAAATGTTGCTGTTACAGTTTTTGTCTTTAATATTTGTTTTTATTTCTTGTACGTTTTGTTTTCTGTTAAGAGACTATAAATAAAGGTCTGTGTGCTGAATATGAGGTAAGAGAGAAAAGAATAATAAAAAAGTTTGTTTCAGTCTTATAGAAGAAATCCTCAAGAGTATTTCTATCTCCTCTTCCTCCAAAAGTTTATTATTCTCAGATTAACACTTGCATGTCCAAGAGATAAGTATTTAGATTCAGTGTTGGAACGCGCAACAACTTGTTGTTTCTTAGAGTTCTAAGAAATAATATTGGCTCCAAAAAAAGTACAATAACTGAGGAGTGTGTCTAAGATATCATAAAATATGTTTTACTATTGCCCAATGAGAAGTAGTTAGAGCTTGCATGTATTGACATACTCGATTAACTGCGAAGGCTAACTCAAGATGAGTTAGAGTGGAGTATTGAAGGAATCCAACTATACTTTGATATTGAAAAGAATCTTGTGAATGATCTCTATCATATTTAGAGAGAGAATAATCAGAACACATTGTAGTATGTAGTGGCTTAAATTGAAGCATATTTGCTTGAGTCAAAATGTCATCCACATATTTTGATTGACATAAGAACATGCCATCCTCATTGTGTGTGGCTTCCATGCCAAGGAAGTGTATTTGACCTAGATCCTTAACTAGAAATAAAATATTTATACGACTAATAACCTCTTTAATAATTGATTGAGAATTTTCCAGTTAAAATAATATTATTCACATATACAAGAAAATATGTGGATGTAGTTGGTGTATGACATATGAAGAGAGCCGTGTCAAATTTTGATATAGTGAAATCAATTCACACTAGAGCATTTTGAAGAGTGAAGTATCGAGTCCAAAGAGCCTGTTTGAGACCATATATTTCTTTGTTAAGTTTTCATCCAAGATTAGGAAAGTCTCGATCTACAAAACTAGGCAGTTGTGACATGTAGACTTCTTCGTTTAAGAACCTGTGAAGAAACACATTGCTTATATCTAGTTTACGTATAAACCATTTATGCGAGATAACCGAAGATAGAATAATATGAATAGTTGTAGATTTGACCACTAGGCTAAAAGTATCTTCATAATCAATGCCGTGTAGTTGTTCATCCTTTAGCCACGAAATATTCTTTGTGACGATCAATTGTCCCATATGATTTGTGTGTTGATTATAAAATTTCATTTGCAACCAACAAAATTGTGTGATGATTTATGAGTAATAAGAGACCAAATTTTATTTTGAATAAGTGCATTGTATTCATCTGTCATGGAAAGTCTCCATTGTGGATTTTTATTATCATTAGTATTAATAATGAGGACAAATGAGGGCATGGAACATGATTTATTTTGAATGATATGATGATTATAACATGTAGGCACATGATTTTTTGTGTCCGTTTGTAGTTAAAGTGAGATAGTAGATGTAGTATCTAATTGAGTAATATCTATTGAATTTGTAGTATTCATATGTATGGGCATGATGGAAGAAAAGATGGTGGCCATGACAAATTAATATGAGTCGGGACATTTAGTATATTTTTAAAAAGAGATGATTCAACATCATGATATTGTGAAGACAATTGTACAATGCCATTATTTTTGAATGAAAAAATGAGTTTGTCAAATGTAACATGTCGAGAGACAAAATAGGTCCAGATGGAATATAAAGACATTTATAACATTTTTGAGACGAACTATAACCAAGAAAACTACAAAGAGTTGTACGAAAATCAAACTAATGTTGAGTATACGAACGTGTACGCGGGTAACAAGAACAACCAAAAGTCTTCAAAAAAGCATAATTGGGTTGAGTGTTGATCAATGATGTAGAGTTGAAGTCAGAAGGAAATTTATTAGATTTGTAGTTGTTTCAAAAGCTTCACTCCAATAATATAATGGCATAGAAGCATGAGCTAATAACGTAAGACCATTTTCTGTTATGTGACAAATTTTGCGTTCAACAATATAGTAATGTTCACTTATATGTGAGAAAGATAAATTGTGATGTCGACATTGGGAAATCACAGTAAATATGAACTATTTATAAGAGTGATGTTAATAGACTATATATACCTTCATGGGTACCTTTTGAGCTTAGGCTGTGGTGGCCCATTGATTTAATCTAGGGTATTTATAGTCTATTTTCTCATGGGTAAGGATACCCAAATTCGGGGGCCTTACATGTGATTTTAGATTAGACCCGGTGTTGGGAACAAACTGCCATGTGGGTCACTTCTAGAGTCTTAAACAGAGAGCTGTGATGTTCCACATCAGAAAATCATAATAAATATAAACTCTTTATAAGAGTGAGGTTAATAGACTATGTATACCTTAATGGATACCTTTTGAGCTTGGGTTGTAGTAGCCTAGTGGTTTTTTTGAGGTATTTATAGTCTAGTTCCTTATGGATTCAGGGCATTACATGTGATAACATACCTAGTGGTAGGAACAAAGTGTTCTTGAATCCCGTGAGAATAAAGTACCATATGAGTCACTTCTAAAGTCATAACAGGGATTTTGGTTCAAATCGCGATGAGGACGTCACTTGACTAAGTTGGGGAGATTGTGATATCCCAAATTGAAAAATCATAATAAATATAAACTCCTTATAAAAGTTAGGTTGATAAACCATAGATATCTTCATGGTTACCTTTTGAGTTTGAGTTGTGGTGGCCTAATGATTTGCTCAAGAGTATTTATAGTCTATTTTCTAATGGGTAATGATACCCGAATTCGGAGCGTTACATAAACGATATAGAATACCGTGATGATCTGTTAATAATTTAAAATTTCTATTTTCACCACCGTAGTATGCTTCTAACATTTTGATTTTGCGACTAAATAATTTTCAACAAGACGAAAAAAATTTGATAAATGTATCCAAAAAATCTAATTTTTCTTTTAAGGATATATCCTTGTAAAACGACTAAAATCATCCATAAAATGTAAGAAATAACGACAATCATTAGACAAAAATTCAAGAGTAGGTTCCTAGACATACAAATAAATTAAATCTAAAGGCACATACGATATACAATTAAAAAACAAAAAAGTAGTTTTTGGGCTTTTCCATATTGGCATGATGTACATAATGGAATAGTGTTACTACCCAAAAGTGGTAATTTATATTGTAACATGACTAAAGATGTAGTAGTGGTAGAGAGATGTCATAGTCGTGAGTATCATATATGAACTGGAGATCGGTAGATTTGGTACTAATAAACACTTGTTTTTTCGAACGATTCAAAGACAAACTTTGAGTAGGTTCAAAGCAATAAAGTTCTTCTTTAAGTGTTCCTTTAAGAAGCATTATATTTGTGTCTCGGTCCTTAATAAGACAAACATTCGAATAAAATTTGAAAAAAACATTGTTATCAGTTGAAAATCTCGCAACACTAATAATAGTTTTAGTGATTTTTGGTACATGTAATATGTTACGTAAATAATGAGTGCGTTGAGAACTCGTGATTTTGATAGTGCCAATATTGTGAATAATTAAAAGTTTTTACTAACTTTTAATTATTTTTATATCTTTATAAAGAGCATTGACCTGTAGATTATTTATATCGAATGTGATATGATCAATGGCACGTGAATTAGGATTCCAAGTTGGATAAACAACAGTAGACGATGTTGAATATTATCGATTCATACTCCTCGAGAAGTCCCTTCAAGAGTTGTAGTTGTAGATCGTTGTAGATCTTGATCTGATATTTACGACTATTAGAGAGTTTTGCTATATTTTTCAGTTCTTGAATAAAGTTGTGTAGTAGACGAGAGCCTTTATGAATATTGTAAAGTTGATTACGCAATTGTAACCGTCTATTTTTAAATTTTGTCATGTATGTGTTTTGGAGATTCATCTTGAGTTCTTCCAATGATGTGCATCTTGAACATTGTTGTCTGATCTAGTCCGAGAGTGTTGAGATGCTAGGCGAGTGTTCTTTAATATCTAATTCGCCATGATTTGTAGTATGAGTTGAAGATTTTTACTACCACTAATTTCGTATTTTTTAATTTGACAAACTTAAGAGGGGCTTTTAAGGTTCCTTCCACCCGATCTAGAAAATCATAACTCTTCAAGATTGACATAACTTAAAATCTCCAGTAAGTAAAATTATTCATATTTAATTTTATACTTACTAGAATATTTGGAAGCACTTGATTGTTGACTTCCATGGTTACTCGATCGTGGGAGTATTCTCTTTACCATTCTAATACCAAGTTGAAAACTAAGAACAAGTTGGTTCTTTATTTGATGCAAATAACAAGTTGATTCTTTATTTGATGTAATAAAAATCTGAATTGTAATTCAATGATCGAGGAATTATTTTTGGTTATTTTTATTAATTTAATTATTGATTTACTAATATTAACGAAAAAGATAACTGGATTCCTAATTAGTAGCTAATTAAAAACTAAAATAAATGCATCAACTATTTTTTTCATAAATTTATAAAAAATCCACTCAACCATATTCTTACACAAGAAACATATTAAAACAATAAATGATAAAATTATATATTTTTATTTTATATATTTATGTATTCTTTCCGGAGCAGTATGGGCTAATGAAGCATGGGGATCCTATTGGAATTGGGATCCAAAGGAAATTTGGGCTTTTATTACTTGGACCATATTCGCGATTTATTTACATACTCGAACAAATAAAAACTTGCCCCCCGCAAATTCTGCAATTGTGGCTTTTATAGGCTTTCTTCTAATTTGGATATGCTATTTTGGGGTTAATCTTGATTGAGCTTCTGATGTAAGTTGAAAGAACGAAGTTCGTCTTGTGCAATTATGGTCTTTCCAGGATGAGGTTAGACTGTTGAAATTCTATGTCAAACACAATTCTAACCAATTTAACTTCTTTTGATTATTCTGATACATACAAATCAATATTAATTCGACTAGTTACAGAGAAATTGCATTAAAGCACTTCATGAAGTTTCCCACAATTTGATTTATTTATTTATTCCATTTTTACATATGGAAGAAAAATTTTCCATTTAGAAGATAATTAATACAAGAATATTTTACATCTTTTATACTATCATGAGAAATTAACTAAACTAAGAAAAAAAAGCATTTAAATCTATTTTTATTGACCAATTAGAATTGCCTCCCAAGATCTATAATTGCCTCAAAAGTCCAATATATATACATTATTGGATCTTTTGAATAACACTCAATAAAATCTTATGAAAATCGAGCATTTTTATATAGAAGACGTAAAATATCTAATGGACATTTTAGAAAAAATATTTGGAATTTATTTACTAAAAAAAGAGAAGTTTAAATATTTTGCATAATTCACATATTTCATGCTTGATCCAAAATTTGATTGAATGGATGTATCTAGGTAATAGTCGTTTGAAAGTGATTTATTCTCCCTAGATACATCTATTCACTCAATTAAAAAAAAGACCTAGTTTAAAAACTTCACTCACCTTAATCTGACGTTCTTCAAACTAATCATAGACATTATTGAGATAGATGAAACCCTCCTTTTGAGACCTGTATATGAAAGTTTCAGTTTTTACAACTTAAGTAGAAAAACTAAATATTAATTCTAATAGATTTAGAATAAAAAGTTTGAAATGATACAATCTTCTAGGAAGATATGAAAGATGAAAAATCTGAAATCTTTTCTTTGCAGTGATAATGCAAAAATATAAAGTTTGCTTAATATATTTATGTTTATCTTTATCTTGATCCTTATAAGTCTATTGAATCCTTTTCTTTTTTTTTATTATTTTTTTATTTCCCGTAAGGACTAAATTTAAATCATAATAATATTATACTTTTAAAATTTATAATATTAATAATTTTTTATAAAAAATTATAATATTTAAATTTTTTAATATATAACTTTTTTTTTATAATAATACAATCAAAATAAAAATATAAATTAAATTATTAATAATAAAAATTAATTTAAATTATATTTTAATTAAAAATTTATTTATACCGTTATTTAAAAAAATAAAATTTATAAATTAAACAAAATTACTTACAAAACTACTATTTATTACTAAGTTAACTAATACAATATATATATATATATATATATATATATATATATATATATATATATATATATATATATATAAATTTAAAATTATAAAATAATATCACTTTAAATATTTTAAAATTTAATACATTTTCTATTTAAATAGTTTTTAATTTTTTTAAAATCAAATAAAAGTTTGTAATTATATTATTATTAGAAAAAACTTTTCAACCATATAAAATATTTTGTATTAAAAAAAATAGGTTTTATTATATTTTTAAATTACTTTTATTATAAAATAATATCACTTAAAATATTTAAAATTTGTATATATTATAGGTTAGGATCGGTGTCGACAATAGAGACGGAGGTCTGATTATTGTTAACAACTTACAAACTTCGATGCGATTTTAACTCTATCAAAAGTTATAACTTGTTTCTATTCTTCACAAATCTTCACAAACTGCAAGTTCAAGTGCGGAGCAGTTTGTTGGATTTAAAACTTCAGACAAATGAATGCAAATGGAAGAAAGTAAAAAACACAGGGGTTTTATGGATGTTCGGAGATAAAACTCCTACGTCACCCCTTCTTCATCAACAAGAAGAATATTCACTAGAAGGTTTTAATTGGTATAGAACACACTACACAAACCTAGTCAAAAACCATAGGACTTAACAACTGTATTCTTCTGAACTTCTAGCTAAGTCTCTATTGAAACAGAACACCCTCTATTCAACTTACAACACTAAAGTTTCACACAAAAAGAACAATGAATGAATTACAAAGAAATCTAAGGAAATTGTAAACATAATGCTTTAGAGAGAGTATATATTGATAGATGGATAGTAAAATGATTCGATTGTATGCAAGTTGTGACCAACCGATTGTCTGTTGCCCTTGAGTAGTAATTTATAATTGAAGTGGGCCAACGGTCGAATCTTTTACTTGGACACTTGTCATGTGTACGTTGGACGACAGCCAATAGTACAGGAATGTATATCAGAGATATAATCGTTGAGATCGTGGTCGTACAGGACTGATAGTGCGCCGAATATCCTCTCATATTATGTTGTACTATAACGTACAACACATCGTGGACAATTTGAATATTGGTGTACGTGGAAGTTGTTCATTTGTTGAGATCATCAGGATTTTCGGACTACTAATAACGAGAGTTGTAGATGAGATGAGTACGAAGTTAAATGGATGCTTCCTTTAGACGTCTACTTGCACTCTTCTTCAGACCACGTCTGATGAAGATAAACGACGTCTGCTCGCATTCTTCTTCAGACCACGTTTGATGAAGATAGACGTCTGCTCGCGCTCTTCTTAGACCACGTCTGATGAAGATAAACGACATCTGCTCGCTCTCTTCTTTATACCACGTTTGATGAAGATAGACGACGTCTACTCGCACATTACTCAGACTACGTCTGAAGTAATTAGACGACGTCTACTCGTGCATTATTCAGACCACGTATGAAGTAATTAGAGGACTTCTACTCGCGCATTACTCAGACCACGTCCGAAGTAATTTAGACAATGTCTACTCACGCTCTTAAGACCACGTATGATGAAAAAAACGACACCTTCTCGCACTCTTCTTCAGACCACATCTAATAAAGATAGACGATGTCTACTCGCGTATTACTTAGACCACGTTTAAAGTAATTAGACGACGTTTGCTTGCGCATTACTCAGACCACATCTGCAGTAATTAGATGACGTCTGCTCGCACATTACTCAGACCACGTTTGAAGTATTTAGACGACGTCTGCTCGTGCATTACCACGCCTGAAGTAATTAGACGACGTCTACTCACGCAGTACTTAGACTGCGTTTGAAGTAATTAGACGACGTCTACTCACTTATTACTTAGACCACGTTTGAAGTAATTAAACGACGTCTGAATAGGCAATATTCTTTAGATCTGTACCTACACAACGACAAATAACCCAACTTAGTTTTATTCAAACCACATCATCAAAATTATGTTGTGCATATTCTCTTAAGTTAATTAATTATTTATTTCTTAATTAATTTTCTCTTTTCTTTGTTTAATTTAATCAAACAATTTCTCCCTTTTTGATGATGTTAAAATTAAGTTAAAAACAATCGAGTTAAGAACAAAAACTCAAAACCAACCAATCTATTTATAATCATAAACCAAGTACATAGGATAGAAGATATTTAAGATCTCTCTCTTTTAGATCTTGAGTGTTTAGCGATCGGGATCTCTATCGTTGAGTACACGTTCTATGAAGCTTCGATTATCTCCTCGCCCACCTCCACGACAACCTCCGCGACCTCCACGACCACCTTGGATAGACAAACCACCTCTTGTTAGTCTCCTTCGGGAACGGGTTCCATGAATACGAGGTTCTCCTTGATTTATTACTACTAGATGACTTTCTTCCCCCTTTTTAATATCATCAACAACTTTAGCGGCTTCAACAACCCTATCTTCCTTAACCTGGAAGCGTCTAGCAACTGCGTCAGCATCTTCTAAACGTTCTACTTCAGCACTCTTCAGAAATTTAGAAACTTCAACCAACTAGAGGGTTAAAGATTCAATTGAAGACCTTGTCTCCTTATGAATTTCAAGAAAAAGAGACTTGGTATGGTCATGAATATCTGTGTTTTGCTTGTGCATATTCGCCCGCATCTTCTTATACTAAGTGTGGATGAGCTTTACTTCATAAGTGTTCTGCAATATGTTTTTATCAGTTCCCTTCTGTGCAGTAGCTAAGGCAACATTAACTTTAGAGGATTCTTCATAACTCTTATTGAGATTTTGCAGCCGTGAGGACATGTCTTGAAGGTTTTGCTACAGCGAAGCCAAAACATCCAAAAGGATTTTGCGAAAACTCGCAGCTTCAAGAGAAGCTTCTTAAGAAGACGAAGGGGAAGAAGAGACGACATGTGAAACTACGGGGACAGAGAGAAGAGGATTGACATTAAAGCTTACATGTATCGAGTGTTCTAGTTCTTTGTCTTGGGCGGATGCCCTATGAACGTTTATCATCGCCCTGGAGTCATCTCTTACTCTTTGGATCTCAACACAAAGCTCATTGACATATCCTGAAATGTCTTCAGTCCGAAGAGGATGTTCAGGAAGGGAAAAAAACGATCCTCACAAGAGATAGACGATTGATGGTTGAAGGAACATGCATCCTCTCTTTAGACGAAGAGGAATACTTAGCATTTTCAGCTTCAAATGCCCCTTGGGAACGAACACGTTCTCCCTCAGCAGATGGAATCTGCTCTAGTTCAGACGACTTTGAGAGTTCTCCCTCAACAGACGACGTCTTTTCTGGTTCGGAGGAGGGGAGAACTTCAAATGTTCCCTTATGAAAAGACAAAGGCGTATTCTCGGACACAGGAGCAACATCCTCTTCCTCCTCAGCGAGAATAATTTCTTGTTGAACATCAGACAGGAGGGGCATCTGCTCATCTCTAAAAATATGACAAGGCTCGTAATGTGAAGACAACATGTCATCAATGCATATCACTGGCTCATCATTGTCTGGGCAATTGAGATCTACATGTCATTGTCTAATTTGAAAGACATCTGATCGAGATGACTCGGTGCCATGAATGTATCAGATGGAAGTGGAGCAGTAGGACTCTATGAGTAAGTTGAGATGGTTAAGAAAATTCGCCTCCGTTTGAACAGACTTGTCAAAGGGGTTGAAGTTAGCCTTCCTTTAATTGAGTAGAGGATAGAGAGCATGCCCCATCGCATTTGCCACAACGATCTCTCTTCGCTTAAGAGCCTCGTGGACACTTGTTGTTTTTGCCCATGAGAGAATAGACGTCTCTGTTTCCAATAGCTCCTTCCACTCCTTTGCAATATTTTTGCTGGTCATAATTTCGGCGTATGGAGAGTAGAGTCTATGGCTCATCCTAGTGTCAAAAGCTTCAATCCGCTCAACCGCTTTCACCTCAACATCTTCCACGATGAGGTCGAAAATCAGATTGGCTTCGGATGTGTGCTTAGGAATGTCTTCGGCCACACCTTTTCCTTTTCCTGCAACTTCGATAGGTTTAGGAGCGGGCACTAGTTCTCTAAAAAAGATTCATGCAGCCCCCGTTCTGCTCTAAATAGGGTGAAAGGAGATGTGTTCTTCGAGATAAAATTCTCTGAAAGAATAGTAACAGTAGGGACAATAGTCGTCTGGACGGGTGCTTCTGTAGAAATTATATCAGTAGCAGCCAAAGGCATAACCTCCTACTCTACCTTAAGCCTAGCATCAACATTACTAGCGACATCGGCAACCTCTAGTTCAGCGAGGAAGACAGGCGTGTCTTCCTGCAGAATATTCTCAATAGCTCGACCAAATGGCTCAACAGTTGGTCCATCAACATGTTCTATGACGGGAGTTTCAATAAATGGCACTTCAGCTAGATGAACATATGGAGTTACCTTGGATGGCGTTAGCTGAATATCTTCCGATGCCTCCGTCTGATCAGTTGGGATAACTTCTGTCTACTAAGTCATGTTGGTTTCTATCTGATCAGCAGTATGAGCAGATGTCACAGCCCTCTCCTTCATTGGGCTAGATGATGGCGACGACGAGATCGAGAACAAAGGAATAACGACAATAGGGTTTCCCTCGAATCTCGCCCTTTTAGGCACAAAGTCAATTTCTCCAGTTTCTCTGATGGGTGCCCTCTTGCTACTGCTAGAGCTGGAAGAGAACTCCATAACAGAAGGCCTATCCTTCTTAGTTGGGGTTTTGCGACTTGAGGTCGCAGAACGTTTGGACCGAGTGATCGATTAACAACTCGTTTGTTGAGCCGATGATTTAGACTTTGACTCTTTCGTGATTTTCATCCGCGCTAAGAAGTTCTTCACGGTTACTTCTATCATTATTCTGCAGGGGTTAACAACTGCACCCCCGCTCATAGGAACTTGTAGATGCTCCAAGAGTCAGCCGAGTTGGACTAAAAATCCCACACTCTGCTTACTTTGTGGAGAAACCATCTAGAAGAAGGTAAAGAACATAACGGACGCCCATTTCACTAACATCCCTTTGGTTATTGTCGTCATATATTCGTAGCGGTCTTGAGTATATGAATCGAATGACCCTGCTCTATCCTGAATCGATTTCGCAACGATATCATTCAGAAGGTAATAAGTGTATTTGAAGAGCTTTTTCTTCCCTTTGATGTTAATCGGACCACTGATGTCCGAGAATAGGGTTTGCATCTCTGCAATGGTTTTGGACGAAAACCCAACATCGAATTTGAGACCCTTAGAAGGGAGTTCAAAAAATTCGGTGAAGGAAGCTTCAGAGATTTTTACACCGTTTCCTCGATTGGATCGTCGATAATCTTCTCGGAACGGAAGAGCTCCCGGACTTCCTTTTCATAAAAAACTAAGGGACCGTCGATGAACTTCCTGAGGCTAAACGCCTCTAATGACTTAAACATCTCAACTATCTCCGACTGTTCATACGTGTAGACGAACTCAAAGTCCACATGCATTGTGTTATGAGATAAGGAAATAATCTTCTTAGTAGGAATCTTAAAGTTTAAAGAAGAGTATGGACCAAAAGAATTAGGATTTCTTTAGAGAGAAAGCAGAGAAAGCTTTAAGAATCTAGGATTTTATAAATCTCAAATAGGCGTGAAAATTCTTTTGGCATGCAAGGCTTCAATAAATAGAATTTGAAGGATCACGTGTCCAAAAGACAATATTTGAAAATAGACCGTCATTTAATTAAAGCGTTTTCCCAAGAAACTCATAATTAAAAGATGTCATTTTAAATATCATAAAATCCATCATTGATAGAAGAGCGTGAAGTAATTAACCATCATTAATATTAGTCATATTTTTAACATTAAGAGACACGTGTCTTCATTTTATTTGAGATTAAAAATATGACTGTTCAATTTCTTGGCGGGAAAAGTACATGGATTAGAAGAGTGGCGACCGATCTCTAAGAGAAATGTTTCACCGATTCTGAAGTTGAGCCGAACTGGTCTTCTACTAAGACCTTTACGGAGAAGATAAATTAATTTAGGAGTTCCGGTTTGTGCCGCTTCTATGATATCGATTTGACCGGCCAAATTGAAAATATGACCGCTCCCTACTTTTCCTGCACAAACGATGAGTTTGGTTAAGTTCTTTAGTTAATTAATTACTTATTAATTAACTATCTAATTTATCTAACAAAATATACTACTTAGCTTGATTATAACTAAGTTTAACATAAATCATCAAAATAATTATAGCATTAAATAAACTTGTTTCCTTTATTTATTTTAGTCAATTTGATTTGACCCAACAAATTCTCCCTTTTTGATGATTTTAAAACTTAGTTGAACGATTAGGAAAGAGAGTGAATCCATAAACAACAAACGTTTATATATATATTAGCAAAAATCTGGAAAGATTTGATTTAACATTTTTAATAGAGATTACATCCAAAAACGATAAAAGTTGGATCGTTCATATCCATCTCTACCCTTGATTCCCCTTAGACATCAGGCCACTTCTTCCCCCGTTTTTGATATCATCAGAAAGGATGGAGTCCTAATCGGCTCTTTGAGCTCTTTGAAGCGCTCAGTTTCTTATATTTAGCATTAGTCTTCCTACCCTAAGAACATAGTCAAGGACTTTTTGATATTCCAGGACTCTAGAGGACTTAATGAGGACCCCATGTTCAACAATTTGAAGGAGAGAAGGGAGCAACATGCTAAGCGAGGCAGCATACCATTGATGCCTTCTTTGATAAGAGATCATCTCTACCATGTTTTTGAAAATGTTTTCCGACCAGTTGATTGTTATTCCCCTGGTGATAACAATCATTATCTCGAATACCTTCTTCGAGTAGAATTTGGAGAGGCCCTTAGCCAAGAGGTACTTGGAGATGATATCATTGAGGATGGAGAACTCAACTTTTAAAGCGGACTTTGGTCCATGAGTATCGACAGGGACATGATGCCCTTCAGAAGATGTTTCTGAGAAGACAAGCCTCATTTCAGATAAGATTTCATTAGAAGATGTGGGGAACTTGGATAACCCCTCCATTGGGATGTTGAAGAAATGAGCAAAAAATTCTTCACATAAAACAGGCATGATCTTCACATATTTTTGCTACAATAAGAATATTGTCGTATATCCTTCCAAATCTAAAGAATTCACGAACTTCAGGTTCATGAATGACGACTGGTGCCTTAAGAAAATTTTTCAATCCCAAAGCTTTAAGAGAATCAAACATTATGATCATTTCTAGAATAATCAAAGTGGACACGGAGTCGAATTTCATTTGAAGAGTGGATGAAGAAAGATAGCTCATTTCTTAACCGAATAGCGAGTAGAGGGAGTGCTAAAAGGTTTAGAAACCTAAACGTCACAAGAGTTTTTCTTAATGAGAGAAAACACGTATTCATAATCACAAAGAAGATAGATGAACTGTTAAGGTGAATTACTCTTTATAGGGTGTGACTGACAATGGACTAATAAAATCATCATTAAAAATGAACAGTCATTTAATGTATAAAAGTGTGTTCCCAATAACAGTCATGATTAAAAGACATCAATTAAAAACTATCATGAACTCTATCATAATTTTATAAGGTGGAAAGACATAAGCCTTCAGATATATTAGTCATATCTTTAACATTGAAAGACATGTGTCTTCAAGTTATTTGATATATGACTATGACTTTTCACTTTCTTGGTGGGAAACTTACATAGACAGCTTATGAAATGATGGACAACTGTCCTATGGTTAAAGATGAATCGTCCGAAGGAACACGTAGTTAGACGTCTAACAAGCTATCTGCATACCTTGCGTCTAAGTTGGGTAAACGGCCGTTTAGACGGCGTCTAACCACGTGCGTCTACATGCGTCTGTTCAGACAATATTTAACCACACTTATCTATAAACGCTTAAGACATCTGTCTAACGAGTAGACGTCTAACCAATATTAAAGTCTTTATAAAGTCTTGACTTTTGAAAATTATTTTTATTACGTTTTGTTTAACCAATTATTTTTCTGTTCCTAGACATGCACACGTTTTCGTATATTTAAAATTGTAACAATATTATTTAATTATTGGTTGTTGGGTCAAATTATTATGACTAAGTGCAAAGTAGTTTGACTATTGGAATTTTGATGATTTGATGTATATAAAACTCAATCTAAGTCGTCTAATTGTTTTTGGTGCAGGTGTATCAAAAACGGGTTATATTAGACTAAGTCTTAAAGTGGTTCATTAGACTGATTGGGCATTAGATGCATTGAGTTAGACGTGCAGTCTAACGAACATAGCTAGACATGCAGTCTAACAGACGTAGTTAGACGTGTAGTCTAACAGACGTAGTTAGACATGCAGTCTAACATACGTAGTTATACGTGCAGTCTAACGGATACGTAGTTAGACGTGTAGTCTAACGTATACGTAGTTAGACGTGTAGTCTAACAGAAGTAGTTAGACGTGCACTCTAACAGAAATGTAGTTAGACGTACAGTCTAATGGATACGTAGTTAGATGTGCAGTCCAACGGATACGTAGTTAGACGTGCAGTCTAACAGATACGTAGTTAGATGTGCAGTCTAACAGACGTAGTTAGACGTGCAGTCTAACAAACATATGTAGACGTGCAGTCTAACGGATACGTAGTTAGACGTGCAGTCTAACGGATACGTAGTTAGACGTGTTGTCTAACAGATAAGAGTTAGACGTGCAGTCTAACTCCTTCAGATTAGTCTGAAGGAATGTATAGTTACACGTGCAGTCTAACAAATGAAAGTTAGACGTGCAGTTTAACTCCTTCAGATTAGTCTGAAGGGAATTGTAATTAGACATGTCGTCTAATCCCATTAGACCAGGTGGTCTAATGGATCCTTCTATTAGACGTGGGCGTCTAATTTCATTAGTCGAGGTCGTCTAAGTGAAATACGTCTAATGCCAAGCTTAAAGTAGTTGCTTGAAGCTAACACGTCTACCCACGATTAACTATGATAGAAAAATTAAGTAGATTAATTTTAAACCGGCCACACATTATTGTTAGGATCGGGGACGCCCTTGGAGGACCGGGGTGTTTCCGGTTTCAGGAAGGGTGACCTCTTACAACACACACAACACTTTGGTGATAGTCCGGTTAGAGACTATAACCGTTCTCAGCACTTCGCAAACTGTCACAGACTCTTGAACCGGGTTCAAGAGCGGAAATGTCTGTTTCAGTCTGAAGCAACGTATGCGACTTAGATGATGTTTAGGAGGAGTCGGTTTTAGAAATATGAGTGGACCGGTTTTTGATATAAGGAGTAAGATTGTTTTGGTTTGTGTTTAGGTTAAGTGAGTAAGTAGTAAATAAAGGAAATAACACGAGACAAGATTTTTTATGGATGTTCGGAGCAAACCCTCCTACGTCACCCCTTCTTCTTAGGTTATGAGAAGGATCTCCACTAACTTTCAAAGTTACAACAATAACACAGCCGGTCGAGCCCAACTCGCTACTCGCCAGTTACACCAATTCACTCTTGATGTAATACACAAATACAACACAAACACAACACAAACACACAAACAAAGCTTCCGGTTAATGACACAACGGTTTTGGATCGCGCGTAAGATTTCTTTATCTCTCTAAGATTTTCGTAACTTGTGTCGCCATTAATGAGGTCACTTCGTCTTCCTTTTATAGTGAGGACGATCCCAACGGTCACTTTCTTCTCTAACCGTGGGATTGGTTAATCCAGCGTCACGCCGGTGCAGGGAGGTTGCTTGCACGTTTCACCTTCCTCAACACTTGGCAAGTATGCAGACACTCCTCAGGTAAAGATGACGTTGCCGATTTGTAGATTCGGACACGTGTCAGGCATGCACCTTCCGGCTGTCGAAGTCGGATTAGTAAATCATCATTGTTTTCCTCCAATGCTTCTGATCGGATCTTATCTTCGTTTATTCCTTCGAGACACATCTATTTCGTCATATTACGTCATCTCTGCAGATTGTAGTTTCCGGTTGTTTCTTACACAGTATAGTCCGGCTGGAATGTAAACTTGTCTTTGCTAGCCGGTCTCTTGAGAGAGTTAAAACCCATTCCTCTAATCTTGACTTGATCACTTAGAACTGGATTTCTTTGAAGTGTTCTTCAGCCGGTTTATGAGGCTCCAGCCGGTTTGTGCAATTTGATATGTTCCTGCACATATAAGTTAATAGTTGTTTAGTTTTCCTGCCCGGTTCCAAAAATTAACTTTACTTAATTTTTCTATCAATTTCTCCCTTTTTGATTATTTATAATAAATATTCAAAAATTGTAATGTATGGCCGGTTTGAAAATTAACTTACTTAATTTTTCTTATCAATTTCTCCCTTTTTTATTATTTAGAATAAATATTCAAAACTTGTAATGTATGGCCGGTTTGAAAAACAAGCAAAACATATATGAATTGTTCGTAAGGAATATAAGAAACTAAGGTTTGGATGGTCCCCCTTTTCATTTTCTTTTTCCTTCCACCTCCTTTCTTCCGCTTCTCGTGCCTGCCATTCTCTTTCTCTTCGTTCAGCATCGAATTGCCAGCCGGCCCATACACTTGAGATGCCAGGGGTTCGTTTGCCGAATTCAAAACCGCCACTGGCTGGTTTTGGTGGGCGAGACGTTTGAGCAACAATCGGTCTGGAGCTTGGGGTTGTAGTTGAAATTTCGACTTCCTTCTTCTTACGCCGGTTGAGTTTTTCGAGGTCCTCTTCTTCTTCTTCGTCAAGAGGTTCTGTGTTTAGACCGACCGGTTCGATCACTCTTCGACTGTTTCGTTCTGCCAACTTCATCACCTCTGCAACCGCTTTTCGCTTGTTCTTATTCCTTGTCTTCATAGAGTACGAGGGTTGAGCCGGTGGAGGTTCTTGTAGAGCGGCTTGTTCTTCCTTATCGCATTGCTTGGCAAGCGCAAGGTCTTTCTCTTCAGTTTCCTTCCTTAACCATTCCCTTTCCCTCTCTTCGTCTTGAAGTCTCTTTGTAGTTTCAGCATCAAAATTGATTTGCGCTTGAGTATTGTTGACTTGTAGTTTGGACAGCTCCCCAATTTGAGCGGCCATAGCTTGCGTCATGTCTACCAAAGGAGCGGTTGCGGTTTGGATGGATTCTGCGATCAATGACTTGACTGAAGTTTGCACGGTTTCAACTATCATCGACCTGATCGATGTTTGAGCGGTGTTGGACATTTCGGTTTGAACTGATCCCCGGATAGTGTTCGTCAGATTAGTTTCAACTGTTGCAATCTTCTCATCGGTTGCAATGCCGTATTTCCCAAGGCAAGAGATGATTGTATCGATCACCACTTGCTTTACCTACTCAAGTTCTGGAGCCTTATCAGTCTGAGGCGGATCGCTGTTTCGGTTTTCTGCTGTCATGGAGGTCTCTCCGGTAGCAAAGAAAGGCTTGCTTTGATACAGGTCGGCATGGGTTAAATGATGTCTGCAATCGTTCCTCCATTCTGCTTCGAGCCGGTCAATATTTTTAATGAGTTTTTCACGCACTGGGTGAAACCTCTCAAACATTTTCGATTCGATTGGAGTTAAGGTTTCTCCTTCTGCCTCTCTTAGTGCATCTTCTACTGCATGTAACCGGGCACATTCTTGAATCGCCGCGGTTTTGCTGAATGCGGCTTGAATAACATTGGTACCCGCAAGTTTGAGAGCTATTTCTTCTAGTTCCAACAGTTTTTCCCAGTGCTTGTTACGACTCATCTCTGGGATCATGTCTGACAGTTTTGTCTCACAACGGAGCTTGACCCATAAGTGGTATGGTGATATCAGCTCACCAGTATCTTTGTTCATATCCCGAAGGAGCTGCTCAAACATCTCCTCCTCTTCTTCTGCTGAAATGAGGACCTCGGCCTCGGTTATAATCTCAGGTTAGGAACCGGTTTGCATAACACCTTTTCCCTTTACCGCGGAATCTTCGAGTAAAACCTCTTTGCCCTTGTTAACCTGAATTGAACCTTCATGTGTTAAAATTGAATCAGCTGGCCCATCTTGGGCCGATTAGAGCGTTGTATCGATTGGAACAGACTTGTTCCCCGCCGAACCGGATGGTTCTTTTTCTTCAGTATTTCCCTCCTGAGCCGGAGGGGTGATGTTCACAGTTTTGGCCTTTTCTTCGACCGAATGAATTTCACTTTGACCGGGTATCTCAACCTGATCAGCTGGCTGAAGACGACTTGACACATCGTCTTCGGTTTCCTTAGCAATGTTTTGGACTACGTCCACATTGACTTCTGAGGTATTTAAACCTACGTCGGCCATTACCTCGTCGATGTTCTTGTTAGGAGACTTGGAGTTTTCAGAGTGAACGCTAACCTCTACTGCCTCCTTTGATGTTGACTCGGTTTCTTGGCTCCCCGAGGGTTCGGCTTGCCTTGGTGATGGAGAGTCGACATGGATGGGATGAACGGTGTTGATGGGAATAGGCTGAAAGACGTCTCCAGTTCTCTTTGCCGAATGATCCAAGGAAAGAGTTTTCTCGGAGTTAGCCGGCTTGTTGGAGCTCTTCTTTGCGGATGACTTCTTCCTTCCCTTTTTCTTCTGGGAGGCCTCGGCTTGAACCACCTTCCCCTTAGGATTTTTCTTGTTTCGAACCTTCTTCAGTTGGTGCGGATGAGCCAGTTCCTTTTGAGGACTTCGTTCTAGAGGACTTCGGCTTGGCCGCTTTGGCAGTCTTCTTGCTCATGGACTCAGAGGTAAGAATGTTAGCGGGTGGGAGCGGTTCACCTTCACCAAGTTCCACATTAAGGAACTTAAGAATTTTTACAATCTACATTGCGAATGCCTGAACCCGGCCATCCTTCTTTATTACCATCTCACAGAACTGTTCGAAGATAACGGCTCTCCAATCTATCTTGTCACCGCGGACAATCGCCATCATCATTTTAAGTTTGAGTTTGGTCAGGTTATCGAAGTTACCTCCTCTACCCTAAAGTGAACGGGAGATTATGTTCAACAACCACTTGAACTCCAGTTTGAGTTTGTTCTTCCGGCTTGAGTGAGTCACCAGATCCTAATCGTCAGCCGATATCACCAACCGGACCGCGTTGGATTCTGCATCGGTTAGGCTTGTCTTGATGTCCAACCCGGTATTTGGCAAACCGAGTTCTTCAGAGAAAAGCTCCTCCGTGATGTTAACCTCTTTGCCGTTGACGATGGCGGAGACTTTCCTCTTCGTTAGAGTCGCCGTCGCCAGAAACTCCATGACCTCCGTCGGGTGCACGACGAACAGACAAGAGAGAAACGTTTCCAATCCCGCATCCCTCAGCGATTGCAGCACGGCCTTGTTTTCCTCCCCGGCGTGTTCGTCGATGTCGCTGAAATCGACCTGCAACATCCATTGAAATGGTGCTTTACCTAGAGCCATGATGATCTTGTGAATGAAGAAGATAAAGAACAGCGATGAACGGAAGTTAGAGAGCTTTTTAAGTTTTTGAGATTTTAGAGAGAGAAAGCTTGTGTAGAAAATGAACTGATCTGAACTTATATAGGAGGCGGTTTTGAACGGTTGGAAGACGAACCGTCACTCGGTTATGTTTTTGGTGCCAATTTTCCCTCCAAAAGTTACTGCAGTAACTTTCGGTGGTAAATGCGGAGAATATAATGGGCGGTACTTTTGTGCGGTAAAACCGTGGGCGGTAAGTTTTCAAACTTTTCATTTTTGCTTGAGATTTTGATTTACCGGAAGCTTTGTTAACCGGAAGTTTTGTTTAACATGAAATCTTATGTTTATTCAAGTCAAAACCGGAAAGAAAGATATTGTGAATAACCGGAGACTTTAAAAATTTGAATTTTTTTATTAATAAGACCGAAGCAAAGAGTAGTGACGCGGTTTTCGGTCGTACAACAAAATGACCAAAAACTGGAAAGAAAAGAAGACAATTTAATCTAGATCTATCCAATCCCCTCTAGCATTCTGACAAGCCACTTGGTCACGGTGTTGTCGGGTGTTCGTTCCTCAATCCTCGATATCCATCTATCTAGCATGGATAGAGTCAGAGTGTTGGCCGGTCCGACAGGGACACCGGGCCCGATAATTAGATTAATTTTAAACCGGCCACACATTACATTTTTTGAATATTTATTCTAAATAATCAAAAATGGAGAAATTGTTAGAAAATAATTGTTAGAACTTATGAAAGGTTTAATGAATAGATAAATTAAGTTCAAATAAATATGTTAAACTGCTAAGTCATATCAAGTATATTAATTGGTTTAAAAATAACAAGAAACTGTTGTAACATAGTGGTAAACACCTCTGTCTGTCACACATGTGACCAGCAAAATCCGTTCGGTTGGAAATATATATATCGTTCGATTGTTTGATTTCGGTTTGAAGTAAAAGCTCGGTCAACCGATTCGGCCAAGAAGTTCAGTCAGCCGGTTGGTCAACTAGAGTTCAGTAAGGAGATCGGTCAAACATGCATTTAATGAAAGAAGGCTCCGGTCAACCGACACTTAATGCAGCCGCTCGGTCATAAATGAGTTCCGGTTTATTAAATGCTCCGGTTGATTAAATGCAGTCGCTCGATCATAAATATTCTGGTTGATTAAATGCAGCCGCTCCAGTCATAAATATGCTCCAGTCATTAATTGCCCTCAGCTCCGGCTAATAAATACTCTCAGGTTTGAGATGAAATCCGGACAGGTTCAACCATTGTGCAGAAATCCGGAACGGTTCAAGTTCAGGACCAGCTGAGTTGTAACGGGCAAATTATTCAAAAGATATGAATATCTTGAAGACGTGTTAAGACAAACAAAATATTCCTTGGGAATATGTAAAAGCTGCCATGTGTCCAAAATGCAAATCGACTAAGTGCATGTCTGCCATGTGTCCAAAATACAAACCGACTAAGTGCATGTCTGTCATGTGTCCAAAATGCAAACCGGCTTATGCATGTCTGTCATTTGTCCAAACCGGCTTATGCATGTCTTCCATGTGTCAACCGACACGGCTTCCAGTGACCAATCTCTTAGAGAGAGAAAATATGACCTTTGTCATCTTTTCACTATAAAAGGAAGCTGAATCATTTCAAGAAATAGAGCTCTCGCGCGAACACGCAAATACGCGTGAGATTTCTACGAAAAAGCTCATTCAAGAGAGAAGAAACAGAAAACGAAAGATCTTACGCATATGTGATTGAAATCCCGAAAGTGTTTGTGTATTGTGTGTGTATTTTACCAAGTGTAAAAAGTTATTGTATTACATCATAGTGAGTGCTGTAACCGACGAGTAGCGATTAAGGCTCGTTCGGCATTATGTGAGTGTTGTAACATTCAAGTTAGTGAAGATCCTTCTCATAATCTGAGAAGAAGGGGTGACGTAGGAGGGTTTGCTCCGAACATCCATAAAAAATCATGTCTTGTGTCATTTTCTTTATTTTCCGGCTTACTCACTCTAAAACCGAACTATCACTCACTTCAAACGAAACCGGAACATAATCCTGTTTCTTAACCAAACCGGTCTATCCATCCTCTCTAACCGATTCCTCCTAAATACTCTCCAAACCGAATCGTATTCGTTGCTACAGATTGAAACGGAGATTTCCGCACTTGAACTCGGTTCAAGAGTCTGTGACAATCTGTGTAGTGTTAATAACGGTTTTAGTCTCTAACCGGACTATCACCAAATTGTGTGTTGTGTTGTGTAAGCGACCACCCTTCCTGAACCGGAAACACCCCGGTCCTCCAAGGGCATCCCCGATCCTAACAAACTAGTTGTACGCTACTCTTCCTCCACCTTCCAGTGAAGATTACTACGACAGCCAGTTGCAACCAATTGATTAATGCCACATAAGCAAAATATTTTTCACACTACTTGTTTTTGCAGGAATTTCCTAGAAGAATATTTGACGCACTACCAGATTGGTACGTCCACGATCCTAGTGCTCAGAATCTGCTATGTACTATGAAGGCGTTCTAATGGAAGCTCGCCACGTGTTATTATAGAAGATTCGATTATTGGTACCTGCTCCTTATTTAAAGATCCTCAAGAACAACGGAAGAACTGCTGGAATTACAGAGTATTCAATCTACGCATACAAACGAGCTGGTTTCTTGATTTTACTATGTGTTTTATCATGAGAGAGTTAGAATCAAAGCATTGTTTTAGCTGAGTGATATTCTTCATCATATTGAAAGTTGAACAGAGTCTGTTCTATTCAACAGTGACACTAGTAAAAAAAAAGTTATTGCCGACGGTAAGAGTTGTAAATTGTCGGTAATTGGTAATAACGACGGTGAAAAGAGTTGTCGTCAGTTGTTGCCATTACCTTTGTCGTTATTGCTTAAAAACACAAATACCAACTACTTTAGTACCGTCGCCATAGAATGTTCTATGTTGACAGCTCAAACAGTCGCTATAGAGAAGTAATTGGTGACCACCCTTACCGTCGCCATAAAGAAGTAAATGGCAACCACTCTCACCGTCGTCATAGAGAAGTAAATGGAGACCACTCTTAATGTCGCCTTAAAGAAGTAAATGGCGACCACTCTTACCGTCATCATATAGAACTATGTACCGAAAATTTTTACCGTCGCTATAGACTAGAGAATCATTCCAATTTTCTTTAAAACTTGATATACTAATACATTTATAAAATATTAAAAAATAAATTATATTCATAAATATATCTACTATTATAAAATATTTTATTTCAATGTTCCCAAAGTTTAAATGTTTAAAATCTAAGAAGGCATCAAAATTTGCATAATGAAAATTCCAAATTTGTGATTCGAAGATGGCTTAACTGTCTGTCTCATATGCTTGTCTTTTTAGCTCCAGAAACGGGTCCATACCAATGAGGACTTTGCAGCAGCATCTTTTCTTGTTGATTGCAATTGATCTCCAACTTTTATATTTATTTGATGAGATACCTTCGCTATGGCGTTTCATGTATATCACATTTCTTCATCATACATTGGTCAAGTTCCATTAAAGTCAATCTTGACTCTTTGAATTAGTCTCACACTCAAGGGTTGTTTCTTTGTCTGAATGTAGATGTAAGATTAGACATGATTAATAGAAAAACATATAAGTGAATTAAGAATTCTAAAAACAATACAAACCAATATACTTTGGATCCATCCACATCCATAACCACATCTAAGTAAATAATGAATTCTAAAAACAATAAAAGACAAATTACCTTTAGATCCATTCACATCGATAACTATATCTTTCTCTTCAGCAACAACAAACATGTAATTATTTATAACAAATTCTCGAGCGAGAATTCCTCTAGAGCATCCTTAATTGAAAATCCAGAATGTTAAAGAAATTAAGCAAGGTCATATAGTATTAGTCTTTCACATTTTAAGGTCGTTCTATTAATATTAAAGATAATCAGAAATTAAGCACTTACAGCTTCACAAGGAATAACTCACCTTGAAGTCATGCTTAAAAGCTATTGAAAGTTGACCCTCACGTATTATGTGAAATTTCTCATAAACACTCTGTTGAAAAGCTCATCCATAAGTCAAAATCATTAATTCAGACGCAAGTCTAAACTCGCGTGAAAAATTTAGATAGAGAAGCTCATCAATTAGCTTCAACAACTCTCTTTTTACAAACTCCTGCTCAAGAGCTTAATCCACATTTAACCGAATCACCTCTGAACTAAGTTCCTTCAATGTCCCAATACTTCCTGCCAAATGAGTAAATATAGGACTACAACAACACACCAATTTTATATACGTAAAAACAATTTTCATAACATTTTTAAAAAGCCAAATTAATTATCTATTACCTTGGTGTTGAGATGATGGAGAACTACTCCAACCCATCTACATCTGCAATTTTCGGCACCACGAAGAACCTAGGCACAATAAACAAGTTTCCAGTCTTGACAGGTTTTTCCAATACCTTTTTTCCTGTCTACTCCCACAACATAAGCTCGCCCACTTCCCTTGACAATATAGGTCACTTGATAGGTTATTCGCACGAGAACCCCGGTAAACACATAGCACAGCCGGCTAACCTCACCAGATCAGCCCCAAGTCCATCCTTCCCAACCAACGGAAGGTTCTTAGGTGTCAAAAAAATCACCCTTCTTCAATTTTTTATGTCAATGTCTAAAGGAGCTTACTCACAGTTGAGTGTCATTCCTTTGCGATGGACAGTCTTAGGCTCGGGCATCTTGGAATTTGCATCAACCTTGATTATGCCACAAACCTGGTGTTTTCCAATAAGGTTTTTGACAACATCCTCTAGAAAGTCCCAAAATCTGCTCACAAACTCTAGTGAGAAGCTAGTGAAGATGCCATTTGTGCCTGCTAGAAGAAATCTGTGAAAGAATCGGCTTTGTGGGATTTTGAGGTTTCACCCAAGAAAAGGTGTACAACTTTGCGTCTTCCTTATTGTACCACCAAGTAACATATCCAAAAGAAATAACTAGGGCATTACCCTTCTTGATCATTAACAATTTCTCTTCTTTCTTTAGCATTACAATCCCAGCAACACCGGCGCCTATAAATGGTAACCATTGTCGAATGTTAGAATGTTAAAAATAGAAAAAATAATCTCAAGGAATGGAAACAGGACATGAAGGAATGTTTCAAACAGAATCAACTAAGTTATTTTCTCATGATTTGAAAACTAAGAACATCCACCTAAGCTATAAAAGAATCTATTGCAACGGTTCATTATTTGCATCCAATTTATCTTATGTCATTTTCTCGTTGTTTTTGAATAGTCAACTGCACAACAACGAATATAATATAATAAGGATAACACCTAAAGATCCTAGCATATAATACGATCTCTTAATGAGCATGAGATTCAAGACAACTATAAATTCATATTTCATTTGAGATTAAGGTAAACATTGAAGGATGGTCTCTGCCAAAATAAAGATTAATAAAAGATTAAAAAATCAGGAAGAACTGTCATATCCAAAACTTAATCTGATCTACCGCTATAATAGCTAATCAAATTCAGTAAACGGATCGGTCTTTCTACGAATTGATAAGATTTAAAATCTTTAATATTCACTCTTCACCATGCTTAATTAGATTAACATCAAGAAACCAATAGATCAGCTAAATCAAACATTAGAAATCTTAACTATGAACACAAATACTACGGAAAAAGCAACTGATGCATAATCCTTCATTTATTGGAAGCAGAAATTCGATTAAGGATAACAGAACTTAGACAAGATCCAGAAAACGTTAAGCTGAAAATTGAACCTAAAGCTTTAATCGATCAAGAGTGAGAGATGATATCAAATTGATAAGATTGCGCAGACATACAGTGCAAGAAGAAGATGTATTTTGATTGTACCTTGGAGAAAGGTGCATGAGTGATAAAATCATAACCTTATCCCTGGAAGAAAGATGGACATAAGCTAAGATAAGCACGGTAAAATATATATATATATATATAAAATGACGCTTAATTTTTAAAGTGTCCGGATTGCCGAGTTGAGAGCTGCAGTTAATTTGGATATATATGAGAGTAAATGGATACTTGGGTCGGATTGTGGGTTGACTCGCACATAAACTTAAAATGGTTAAAAATAAAATTAAAAATGCTATAGGTATGGTTCGAACTTGCAACCTAACAAAAACAAGTACAACCTTTTAACCAACTAGGCTAATAACACCAAAATTTGATAAACGCGTGACATTTTAACAATATAAGTTTAACTTTTTAACATAAATTTAAAAGGGTTAAAAATAAAATTAAAAATGTTATAGGTATAGTTCGAACTTGCAACCTAACGAAACAAGTACAACATTTTAACCAACTAGGCTAATAACACTTTATATTTTAAATTCAACCCAAAATTTGATAAACGTGTGACATTTTAACAATATAAGTTCAACTTTTTAAATAACTAATCTATATATAATAATGCTTAATTTTTAAAGTGTCCGGATTGCTGGGTCGAGAACTGTGGTTAATTTGGATATATGTGAGAGTAAATTGATACTTGGGTCGGATTCTGGGTTCACCCGCCCATAAAAATTTTACCGTAATATTTTTCACGGTTTTTATATTATTACTCGTGCAAATGCACGGAATACATGCTAGTAACTATAATGACGGCTCCAATCGAGACTTTTCAACTCCTTAGGTGTCGTTGCCCCAGTGTAAGTCGTGGTTCCAGGTGGCTAATCTATCACACCTTGTTGCCTATGCTGATCCATTATTGAGGCATTTTTCATTCAGAACTAGTAAAAGAAACCCCTGAATGTATCAACTATACAACGGATAGATGCAGCAAGGCATAAGATGATCGGTTGAAAAGATTTTGTATAATGTTGCCCATCCTTGCACTGTTTAATAAATGCATCCTTTATCAAATTCTTATTAAATAAATATTATTACTTTCATATTTATTTTTTTTTAATTTATAATTTTTTAAAATTAGTTATATAATATATATTTAGATAACCTTTTTATATATAAAATTATTTGAAAAATATTATTTTTAAATTTAATTATATAAATACAAAATTAAATATAATTTATATTTTTATATATAATAACTAATTAAATGAATTAGAAAATAAATAACCTAAATTATTTATTTAAAATTTAATTATCAATACTAAAAATAAATTATTTGAAAGTGTTTATAATTTTTTTTCTAACCACTCAATTTTATTAATGAACCAAATAGAAGATTTCATGAATGATTTTTTTATAATAAAATATATATTATAAATAAATAAAACTTAAGGATGTATGACGAGAACAACAAAAATGATCGGAATAAAGGGTCTAACACTGACTAATTTTTAAGTGATCGTTATTATACCTCTTATACCAATGGGAATGAGTCTAGTCAGCATATATATACCAAATGCCGACTGTTTTTGAGTCCGTCGGCATATGACGTCGGTATTGAGTCTTTTTTTACTAGTGTGAGCTATTCGTGTAACTGTATTTGATTCACAGAAAAGTATAGTGAATCCTTCCGGTGGTTGGAAGAAGAGATGACGTAGGAGAGTTTGTTTCGAACATCCATAAACAAACTGCTGTGTCTTTTTCATTCTGCCATCTTCTCATTCTTTGTTTTTAGCTTCAAACCTAAGCAAACATTTCCGCACTTGAATCGTTCAAAAGTTTGCAAGGGTTTGTGCAGAATAGAAAGTGATTTAAATCCTTAACAGGATTTCAATCAAATCGTTTATCCGGAGTTGTCAGCCAGACCCCGTCTCTATTGATTACGCGGTACTTGTAGCTAATAACGATAATTGATGAGGAATGCTCCTAAAGAATATCAGTGTGTAGATATTAAGATTTGAAAATAAATCCCAAATAGGCCCTTGTCAAAATATTTTCTAATGAAAATATTCTAAAAATATTTTGAAATCATTTTCTAATTTTTTCAGTTTTTTAGAAAATAGTTTGGACCTCTAAAATTATAAAAATAATTTTGAAATTTAAAAGTGGAACCAAACAGGCCTTAGGACTAGTATTCTCAGTCCTCGGTCAGGGTGTAAGGAAAGTCCCTCGGTCGGAAGTCGAACCTTGGTCAGCTTCTATCTAAACCTGGGCTAGGTCTTCTCGGTCGGAAATTAAACCTTGACTAATTTTTGGCTAAGTTTCTCGGTCATAAATTAGACCTTGGCTAAATTTTGCCTAAGTTTTCTCGGTCAGAAATTAGACATTCGCTAACTTTTGGCTAGGTTTCCTCGGTCAGAAATCAGACATTGGCTAACTCTGTCTAATTTTTCTAGATTAGAAGTTAGAATTGGGGTAACCATCCTCGGTCGTCAAGAATATAAAATTGCAAGTTTGATGTTTTTAACATGGGCCTTAATCCAACGAGCTCATAGGATCGTTTATAACATCATCTTCAAAGAGCTCATAGGATCGTTTATAACATCATCTTAAGGTGTCATTCAATCGGGATGATGTCTCATTCAATCCAAACAATTTTGGTATAAAAAATTGGATTTTTAGTTTTAGGCTTTAATGAAGCGTAATGAGTTGTCAATGTCTTCATTATGCTTCGTATGGATGAATTACACCAAAACATGAACAATGTTTGTTCATATTAACCTATTTAAGAACTAAAATTTTATTTTTATAAAAAAAATTAGTTTTTGATCAAACATGCTCGAGATGACTTGGAATTGGTTCAAATATGTTTCAAACATCATTAGAAACATATTTGAAAGCATTCTGGGTTACTGTTCTTGAGCAATAACTCAATAAGAAAAACTCGATTTTGAAATTTTTCAAATTCGAATTTGGGGTTTACTGATTTAAGTTGATTGATTGGATTTAGCTTTAATAGAAAGTTTATAAATGATCTTAGGATCGTTTCTCAATCAATAAATCAGATAATAGGGCTATATATGAAACTTGCAAAACTGAAATATAAAAATTTCAATTCAAATTGGTAATTTGAATTATAGTGTTATTAGAAGCTTATTAGAAGTTGGAGAACACTCTTAGCTTTTAGGGAAGCTTCCCGAATACCCAAATTAGAGCCTTAAGGCTTTACAGGGAATTTCCAGTTTTATAGAAAAAAAGATTAAAGTTTTAATGGCACAGAGAAGATTATTTATAGCCTCCCAAGGTTGGTTCATCGACCAAGTGGGTTGGATTAAGTCAAACAACCATTGATGACATTTTGGTTGTTCTTTATCCAATTGTCGGTATAGGCAGCAATGATGCTCATAAGTGTAGAGGAAATGTTTATCGGAGTAGGGTGATCATTTCTCCTATTGAACAAAGTCAAAATGTGGAGAAACGACAAAGTTCCATCTTTGAGAAATCAAAAATGGCTACGGATGTTTATTCGTTCGTCGTCGTGAAGAAGATGAAGACGTAGGGTGAAACGATGTCGTTTTAAGGTTCCACGTTTGAGCATTGAGTGAGGAAAAAATGATGATGTTTTGGTCCACACGCGGACGCTGGGTGTTCGGTTCGCGTTTCGTCAACGCTTGAGTGTTACGTCTACGTTGGAGGAGAAAACTTTAGTGTAGACATTTGTTGATCCACTACTTTGTCAACACATCTTCCTCCATTACTGTGGGCGACGTAGTGTGTTCCCGGGCATTAGACGATGATTCAACGTTCATATGAAGGCTTTGACTCTTGCTGTAGTGGTTTTTCGATTTTCGGCCACATGAGATCACAAACGATTTTCAACTTTTTTTCAATACCTCTTACTCCATTTTCAATCTTAATAATATATAAAATATTTTTAATAAATATAAAATTTATTTTTACCAATTTATTATTATTATTATTATTTTAAAATATTTTTAGATTTAATAAATAAGTTATTTGAGATAAAATGAATACAATATAATTATTCCTTTCATTTTCTTAAAATTAATTTGAGATAATATTAGTACAACATAACTATTCCTTTCATTTTTTAAAATTAATTTAAGATAATATTAGTACAACATAATTATTCCCTTAATTTTCTTAAAATTAAGTTGAGATAATATTAGTAAAACATAACTATCTTCTCATCAAACAAATACAAATTTGAAAAATAAATTAGTCTTTATCTAACATATATTCTTACAATAATTTATATTTATATTATTATATATATTAATTATTTTTATAAATAAAATAATATATTATTATTTTAAATTTATAATTTTTGGAAACAATATATATATATATATATATATTTAAATTTAGTTAATTTGTTAAAAAAAATTATAAAATATTAAACTAAATTAAAATATGAATTTATTAATAAAATATTAAACTTTAAAAGAGAATTATTATTAATTTATTAAAAATAATTTCATAATATAATTTATACATTAATAAAATATTAAAAACATTAAATCCAAAATTTATTAATAATTTTTTTTTAAAATATATTAATAATTTTTTTTAACTTTATTATTTGTAATATTATTTTAAATTTAAAGATAACCAAACATTTATATTAAATATTCTATATAATTTACATTTACATTATTATATATTAATTATATTTATAAATAAAAAAAGATATTTTATTATTTTATATTTATAAATAAAATTTAATATTTTAATATAAATAATTTTATAACAAAACCAATTAATTGATAAAATATTTAACTAAATTAAAATATAAATTTATTGATAAAATATTAAATTTATTAAGACATAAATTATTTAGAGACTGTATTTTATATATAAACTAATAAATTAAAAATAAGTGTTTTTATAATATATCACTTTCTAATTCTAATAAAATCATGGTCAATTATTTTTGTAATAAATAATATTTCCAAAATATAATAATTTATTCATATTATATAATAATATTATATATTTTTAGTATATATATCGAGAAATTTTATTTTCTAAAATATTTTAAATTTTTATTAATAAAAACTGGAAACTTTTTAATAATAAATTTAAAAAACTATAATTATAAATAAATCTTTTATATCTAAGCAAATTTATAATATATAATTTAATAATAAATAATTAATTAAATTAATTATAATAAAAATTAATAATATATCAAATTAAATAAATATATTAATCATTATTTTAATTTATAAATATAAAATAATATCACTTAAAATATTTTAAAATTTTATACTTTATTTTTAAATATTTTAAAAATTAAATAAATTATTTATTTATATTATTTATAAAAAAACTTGTCAACCATATATACATTTTTATATTAAACCTATTTAAAAAACTTTTAATATAAAATAATATCACTTAATTTAAAATTTTAAATAAAATTTTAAATATTTTAATTTTAAATAATTTTCAATTTTTAAAAATTAAATAATTTATAATTTATATTATTTAAAAAAAAATTCAAATAATAATAAACTTGTACTTATCATTATTAATATTATTACAAAACTTAATACAATATCATTATTAATTAATAAAATAATTTTTCATAATTAATTTTTAATATTATATTATAAATATTTATTTTATAAGTTATATAAAATCTAAAAATAAAAATAATTTAATTTTTAAAATTTAATTCAATTTTAAAATTAAATAGAAACTTTATTTTGAAAAATAAATAGAGAATTAAAAAATTAATTTAATATTTATTTAATTTAATTTTAAATTATATAACGGTAATTAATTAATGAATGCATCTATTATGTTTTTCTGTTTGTCAGAAAAGAAAAAGAACTTAGCATATATTTAAAATTTAGTTTCACAATAATATATAATTATATTATTATATATATTAATTATTTTTTGAATAAAATAATATTTTATTATTTTAAAATTATTATTTTTTAAAATATAATAATTATTTTTCGTACCATTCATATTTTTTATTATTATTTATAAGTCTATATATGTTTTTATAAATAAATATTTTATATTTTAAACCAATTTTTAATTTCTAATTTAATAATTTATAACTAATTAAATTATTTAAACTAAAAATTAATATTTTATCAAAATAAATAAATATATAAATCATTATTTTAATTTATAAATATAAAATAATATCACTTAAAATATTTTTAAAATCAAATAAATTATTTTATTCATATTATTTATATAATGTCAACCATATATATATTTTTTTATATTAAAACTATTTTAAAAAACTTTTAATATAAAATAATATAACTTAAAATAGTTTAAAATTTTAAATATTATATTTATAAATATTTTTTAAATTTTGAAAAATTAAATATTGTATCTTTTCAACCATATATAACTTTTTTTTATATTAAAAACAAGTAAGATTTTATTGTATTTTTATTTATTTATAATTTATATTTAATTAATATATTATTTTAAAATAAAATTATAATTCTTAATTTTAAATTATTTAAACATTAAGTTGATGGATGGTTTTGATATTATCTTTTCAACCATATATAACTTTTTTTTATATTAAAAACAAGTAGGATTTTATTATATTTTTATTTATTTATAATTTTTATTTTATATTTAATTAATATATTAATTTAATTTAAAATTATAATTCTTATTTTTAAATTATTTAAACATTAAGTTGATGGTTGGTTTTGACAGATAAAAAAATTAATGGATTATAGAAAACCTCTTATTATATATATTCAGTATAATTCACATTTACATTATTATATATTAATTATATTTTTTTAAATAAAAAGTTGTTTTATTATTTTATACTTATAAATAAATAAAATATTTAATATTTAAATGTAAATAATTTCATAACAAAACTAAATAATTTATAAAATATTTAAATAAATTAAAATATAAATTTATTGATAAAATATTAAATTTAATAAGACTTAAATTATTTATAAAATATATAATTAAAAATATTGTTTTTTTTATAATATATCAATTTCTATTTATAATAAAAGTATGGTGAATTGTTTTTTTGTAATAAATAATATATAAAAAAATGATAATTTATTTATATTAATTAATAACATTATTTGTGTTTATTATATTTTTAATTGTTTTTATGAATTAATATGGTTTTCAATAATAAAAAAATAATATTATATTTTAGTATTTATGTAGTAGAATTTTATTTTTTAAAATATATGTAAATTTTCTTAATAAAAGTTATCACTATTCATACCATTCTTATTTTTTATTATTATTTATACGTCTATATATTTTTGTATAAATAAATTTTAATATTTTAAATAAATTTCTAATTTCTAATTTAATCGAGAAAATTAATTAACTAAATTAATTATATTAAAAATTAATATTATATCAAACAAAATAAATATATTAATCAATATTTTAATTTATAAATCTAAAATAATTATAAAATAAATTTGAATATTATTTTACTACTGTAACTCTGAAAAACCTTTATCTAATAATAGTTCGAGTTTTCATAAAGTTCAACATCAATAGTTGTGTGGAATATTTTTAAAATAAAATATTGTTTTAAAAGATTTTGAATAAATTACGACATTTTAAAATTAATTATAAAAATAATTAATTTGAGTTAAATTTTAATAATCTTTTATATTTGAAATACTTAAATTAAAATTTAATTTTTGGAAATTTGTAAATTTAAAATGTTATTTATTTGAAAAAGATTCATCAATTGATTTTTAAAATCAATAAAAAAAAATATACGTATTTTTCACTATAGTTTTGTTTAGTTCGAAATTTGGTGATATTCGAGAAAAAGTTTTTGTGCTTCATCCTCTAAACATGTTTAAAACGGTCTCTACTTCATAAAATATTGTCTTTTAAAAATTGATTTATAATGTTTTATTTTTAATAAATTATTCTTTGGTTCTTAGACATACACAAGTTTTTGTGTATTCAAAATTGTAATAATAATATTTAAATGTTGTTAATGATGATGACTAAGGAGGAATATACCTGAATGACATTATTTTAAAAGACATTAGAGTTTAAAAATGAATATCAAACGATCCCTTATGAAAATAATTTTTTGTGGAAATATCCTAAACTATTTTGAAATCATTTTCTATTTTTTGGAATTTTTAGAAAATGTTTTGAAGTACTAAAATTACAAAAATAATTTTAGAAATTGAAAAATGCAACCAAACATGTCCTATGACCGGTGTCCTCGGTCTTGGGTGTGTTTATATCAGTCGGGGTCTAAGACCCTCGGTCCTTGTTCGGGATCCTCGGTTGGGGTTCAAATATCCTCGGTCGGATGTGGAAATTATAGGTCCTAGGTTAGTTTGGAACTAACTTCATCGGTCTTAGATTCAGGAGTTCTCGGACGGGTGCGAGACTCCTCAGTCATAGTTTATGATTTTCAGTGGACTTCTCAGTCCTGGTTGAAAAACCTCGGTCGGACCTCTTAGTCTTTGTTGAAAATCCTTGGTCGGACCACTCTGTCCTGGTTGAAAAATCTCGGTCGAACCTCTCGGTCCTCAAGAACATTAAAACTACATACTTTGAAGTTTTGATTAAGACTTGGATTCTTCGATCCAAGGGCTCGTTTAGCTTCACAAATCTCACATGAACATTTTGAACAACATTTCAAGGTTCGATTCAACCTGGATGATGTTCGATTTCATCAAAATAGTTTAGGGACCAAAAAACGAAGTTTTGATTTTTAATCTTTAATGAAGTGGAATGAGCTTGCCAATAATTTACGTATACTTAATATGATTTATTAGTACCGAAACATGAACACTAGTTCTTCATTTTGACTAATTCAAGAACTTGAAATTTTTATTTATTTTGAAAATTTTGATTTTGATCAAACATGATAGGGATTGATCAAACGTGATCCAAATATGTTCCCAACATCATTAGAAACATGTTTCGAAGGTCTCCGGGCTACTGTCCTTGAGCAAAAATTTAAAAATAGAAAACTCAATTTTTAAAAGTTTCCAAATTCAAATTTGTGGATTTCTGTTTTAAATCGATTGATCGATTCTAGTTTCAATAGAAAGCTTGGAAATGATTCCTTAATCGTTTTTCAATCAATAAATCCAACAACCAAACAATATACATACTTGTGAAAATTGAAATATAAAAATTTTAAGTTCAAATTTGAAGATTGAATTAAAGGGTGATTGGAAACTTACCAAAAATTGGAGAATACTTCTTAAATCTTAAGGAAGCGTTTGGGATACCTGGATCGGAGCTTTAAGGCTTGATGCAAAAATTTCAAAAAATCAGAAGCTTGAAGCTTCAATGAATGATTTTCTGGAAATTTGGATTGAGGACTTGAGAGTTGGTCTCCTTCCTCTGGATTCATCATGGGAGTCTATTTATAGCCTCCCAAGGTTGGTTGATTGACCAAGTGGGCTTCAATCATTCAAACTCCCATAATGATATTTTGACTGTTCTTCCATCTAATTGTCGATGTAGGTCGTAATAACGATCCTAGATGTAGAGTAAATGATAACCGAAGTAGGGTGATCATTTCACATTTTGAATGGAGTCAAACTATCAAGAAACAATGGAATTCCATCTTTGAGAAATCAAATATGATTGCGGATGATTATCCATTCGTAGTCGCGATGGAGACGACGATCTAGGCAGACGCAGGACGCTCCGTTGTTGTTCCGTCTACAACAGAGCGTTTTGTTGTTCATCCAATGGGTCTAACGCTCGTGTTTGCAAATTCCATGTTTCACGGATGCACGCTCCTTTCGTTGCAGTAGGAGATTTCAAAGCGTTGGATAAGAATCCAACGCCTATTCAAAGGTCGTGGTTCCTGCTACAAACATTCTCCCAAATTTTTGCTACACCCGATTGCGATTTATTATTTTTTTTAACCTGAAGGGTTTTTTCACCCTTTTGACTTTGGTTTTAAATCTTTTAAAAATATAAAAAATATACAAAATAAATATGATATTTTTTCCCAATTTATTTTATTTTTTTATATTTTGGGATTTAATAAATAATTTATTTAGGATAAAAATGGATACAACATTCATCTTAACAAGTAATGTTTCGTGCGATCATATACAAATTATCGTAGTATTATCAACATATATGTTTTAGTGAAAGTTGATGAGCTTATCACAAGGGTTACCAATAGATAATGATTATGGAGATCATATACAAATATCATGGTATTATCAACATATAGGTTTATCGTGTTTGTGAATTAGGAGAAGTACCTATTAAGAAATTTTATTTTTTTCATATATCTATCAAAAGATAGGGTTTTATTACCTATCGAGAAATAGGGTTTGGGTACCTATCGAGAGATATGGTTTGAATGAATCATGTACGTATGGTCTCAGTAGTTTTAGGAAAACAAGGTCCAGATACCTATCAACAAATAGGGTTTGAATGGATCATGTACGTATGATCTCAATACTTGTCGACAAATAAGGTTTGGATACCTATTCATAAATAAGAGTTTGAATGGATCATGTACGTATGATCTCAGTTATTTATTGACAGATAATGTTTGGATACATATTCATAAATAGGAGTTTGAACGAAATTGTGTACGAACAATGTCTCGTACCTATCAATAGATAAGGTTTTGAGTGGATCATGTACGAATGATCTCGGGTACTTGTCAACAAGCAATGTTTGGATACCTATCAACATATAGAGTTTGATTCAATCATGTATGTATGATCTTAGTTACTTGTCGATAGACAATATTTGAAATCTATTAACAAATAGGGTTTTAGACAGAATCGTATACAAACGATGTCTCGTATCTATTAACAAATAGGATTTTAATGGATCATGTACAAATGATATCAGTTATTTGTCAACAACCAAGGTTCTTATACCTATTAACAAATAGGTTTGGAACGGAATCGTATATAAACAATGTCTCATACCTATCAACATTTAGGGTTTGGACAGATCATGTACGAATGATCTCGGTTACTTGTCAACAAACAAGGTTTTGATACCTATTAACAAATAGGGTTTGTAACAGAATCGTATACAAACGATCTCTCATACCTATCAATATATAAGGTTTGGCGAATCATTTACGGATGATCTTTGTACATATCGACATATAAGGTTTTTTAACCTATCAACAGATTGCAGTTTTGACAGAATCGTGTATAAACGATGTCTCGCACATATGTTTTGGATACCTATTAACAAATAGGATTTTTACGGAATCATATACAAACGATGTCTCGCACCTATCAACATATAAAGTTTGAGTACCTATTAACAAATAGATTTTTTTACGGAATCGTATACAAACGATGTCTTGAAACTATCAATAGATAGGGTTTGAGTACCTATTAATAGATATGAGTTTTGACGGAATCATATACAAACGATGTATCACACCTATCAACATATAGGGTTTGAAATTTGAATACATGTTACCAAATATGAGTTTTGACAAAATCATATGTAAACTATGTCTCGCAACTATCAACATATAGGGTTTGAGTACCTATTAACAAATAGGAGTTTTGACGGAATCATAAACAAACAATGTCTCGCACCTATCAACATATAGGGTTTGAATATCTATTAACAAATAGGAGTTTTGACAGAATCATATACAATCGATGTCTCGCACCTATCAAGATATAGAGTTTGAATGGATCATGTACGAATGATCTTAGTACTTGTCAACATACAATGTTTGATAGCTATTAATAAATAGGGTTTTAACGTACTCAATTTGCTTATTTTTCTTTTGAAGTATTGGTCATGGTTCTTGACTTTTAAGGGAATATTTCAACAGAATCCTTTTTCCCTACTCTTTTCAAAACGACATTCACAACTAGTTGAAAACCGTTAGATAGCGATTTCAAGCTTTATCTATGAACAAGTGACTCATGTTTTTGGATAAAGGGACATTTTTTTTATTCCCCTAGTCCTATCCTTATATTTTTTTTCAAGATCGGTATGGACTTTGATCTTTCTAACGAATCATGACGTTTTCGAATTCGAAACGTATTCGGGGCTAGGCTCTAAACACCTCTTCTTGTCCTTTATGATGAATTTTCTTTTATGAAGGAATTATATTTATTTTTCCATAATTTTCTAGATATAGGCTATAAATTTGATCTCGTGTATAAACAAACCATTATCCGGAATCATAACTCTCGAAGAAGATAGTTAAAACTCCGATGTTTTTGACAAGGATGCAAATATTTTTTGTTGCTTGGCCTTGAACCACATTTCTTGAAAGTCCACTCATTGAAAAATATATTTTTAAAGAGGTTTACCAATTTTTTGTTTTGGGTTTTCATTTGCCATTTTTTCTTTTTTTCTTTTGTTACTAACTTGATGGGGTAGGCTTTCATGTAGTGTCTCAACCTCTTGGTGACCCATGCTAATGCCCAACAGGTTTTCTTGACTAGAGTGTAATTTAGTTCACATACAATCATCCAACTGATATAGTATACAATTGTTTCGAATTTATCCTTATTTTGTTGAGCTAACAGACTTCCCATGGATATTTAATTTTAAAAAATATCTTGTAAAATTTTAATTAATAATTTAATATAACATCACTAAAACACGAACGAAACGATCAGCACGATCAACAAAATCGACACAAACGGAACGATCGACACGATTTGCACGGTATGAAGGTCGTGATTCGCTTATTGTGGTCACGTTGTTAGTTTCTTAGCGTCGCTTGTCAAACGTGCGCACGATCGTCACAAACGACACTATATCTACTCTAATTGTTAGGTCGGTCATTCATCTACAAAGTTTGATTGTAAGGTTAGGGTTTCTGGTTTACCCTATTCTGTAATAACTAGGGTTTCTGGTGTACCTTATTATGTAATTGCTCTTCTTTATTGTTTTGTTGTTATGTTCTGTTTTCATTGAGATGGGAAGAAAGAAAAGCAATAAGTATAGGGAAGTCAAAAAATTTGTAATAAAAGGTTTAAGAGAGGTAGATGAAAAGAAAACTAATAGGATTGATGAAGAAATTATTTAGGAAAGGTAAGGAACCAATTTTTGATAAAAATTATGAAGAAAATACAATAGGAAAACAGGGGAAGAAAAAAGAAATTGGGAAGATTGGTTATAATGAAAGAGCCAACTTGTTTGGTCTTAAACACCAGATTACCAAACTCCTAATGTATACTAAGAAGAGAGAAATTACAATCAATGAAGAGAAAACTCAACAAATAACATTCCAACTCAATATTCATTATCTCTATGACTCGAATTTACTAAAGAAACCAGAATATGAAGAGATATTCAAATGGTAGGTTGATGCAAAGAAGGAGCTGATAAAGACTCCTAAATTCAACATGGAAAGTCAACAAGGTATGGAAGAATAGAGAAAAAAAGAAATCTGAAGAACATGCCTACAAAGGAAGTCTACTTGGGGTATATTCAAACAAAGGTAGAGGTACTCAACTCTCCTTTTCAATTCAAACTGCCTCCTAAAGTAGAGGAGAAATGTATTGAAGACTGTAAGTTTGTGGTGGTTGGAAACTTCATTGGGAAAAATAGAGTATCATTCCCAATTACCAAAAAGATTTTAATTAAATAGTGATATAAAAAGGTTTGAAAATGTTTCTGCAAAAATACATTACATCTAGTTCCTGCAGTTTAAAAAGAGCTCAAATCTAAAATAAATCATAGAGAAAGTGCATACATACATAGTATCAAATTGCATGAAACTGGAAAAGTGGTCAGAAGAGATGAATCTCATAGAAGACCAATGGAAACGGCCCAAATTTGGTTCAAACTATGGAATATTCTAGCCCACATGTAAAATGCTGAAGCAATTAGTCATTTTGCAGGTTCAATTGAGAAACCATTATATATGGACCCATTAACTAAAGGAGAATAGCATTTGTCATTTGTTAGAATTAGCATTGAAGTGCATCCTAGGAGTGTTTTGTCAATGAAACTGTCAGTTGTTGACAAGAAAAGAAAGCACAATGTCATGGAGATCTCTTATGAATGGAAACCTAAGAGGTGTATTTTTTGTAACAGTTTCCTGCACAATAAATGTGATAAAGCTAAAGAAGAAGAGGAGAAAACCAGAAAAGACAAGAAGCAAAAAAGAAAAACAAGGAAATAGAGGAGGCTAAACTCGAAGATCAAACAGTTATAGAGAAAAGTAAGAAGGATTCTGGAAAAAAAGAAAGTAGTGAAGGAAAGAAAGTAAAGGGAATCAAGGTGAAAAGGAAAATAAAATTTACTATAATGCGAAGTATTAGTATGAAAATGGAAGATGAACCTTAAGTTGTTGAAGAATCTCAATAGAAAGATAACTGGAATTTTATTGCTGAAACGGATAATTTTAAATTCGATAAAGAAGATTCTAAAACCAATGTGGAGTCTGAAGCTGAAGCCGAAAATAATGAAGACAAGAATACATAAATTCAAATTGAAGATAACAAAAGTAAATGATATGAAATTCTCAGAAATAATTCTTTATATCAAATCAGAACGGACTCGTACAAAGAGAGAATTTAAAATGAGAAACAACAATACGCATCATCCTCTTCAATACAATCTCATTTCATCGTCAAAGGAAGGGGAATAAGGCCTTTAAATGAAAACGGATGGAATGCAAAAATGTCAGGCTGAGATAGTTAAGTTTGAATGTAATCTTTTCTATTTGTAATCTATGTTTTTTTTGAAAGGTATGAATGTTACTAATCAATTTATTTAGGGTATTTTGATTGTCATCCTTAATCATAGTTTTAATTTCTAACCCTCTCACTTTTAGGATTTTAATGAAAATTTTCAACCAAAAAAATAATTTAATATAAATCATTGTATTTTGTAAATTAATAAAATATGAAATAAATTAAATCCTAAATTTATTAATAAAATTATAAATTTTAAACTATAAAAAACAATTATATTTAAATTATTTATTTTATGAAAAATAGTTAATAAGATTTAATTAATTAAAGAATTAATATTTTTTTATTATATATTCTAATATAAATATAAAAAAAAGAATTATAAAAGAGTTACAAGTTTAATATTATTTTTTAAATGAAATGAAATATTTATGTAAAAGCAAAGTTAAGATATCAAATTACTTATTTTAATTCGGATTTATTTTAATCTATGGCTTTAATTATTTTTCATAATATTTCCAAATTAAATTAAAATAATAATAATAATAGGAGATTTTTATCCATCTTTAAATCATTGTAAAAAATTAGCTTGATCCATTATAAAATTTTTGATTTAGTTTTTAACATCAATTTCACAATTTCAATAGAACTAGTTCATCAAGAATGAGACAATCTATCCACTTGCAACCACCTACATAATATAACTTAAAATTAACCAAAAATACACTATAGGTTTTCAATGTCATTAAATCTTATAAAAAAAAATAAGAACAATTTGTCTACTGATATAGTTATATCAAATAGAGTTCATTGCTCAACAAACCATAAAATACATTATTCTAATATGGAACTAAGAGGAAACTGTTAGGGTCTCCAAATTAAGGCCTCGGTCCTAGAATAATTCCAGCAGTATACCTTCTGTCCAGATTTTGCTGAAAGACATTGTGCACAGCAGCCTGTTCGGTCATGTGTTGTTGCAGGAAAGCTTGCATGGAGGCATATTGTTGGGTCAGACCTTCGAGTAGGGTCTTAAGAGCATCCATCTTTGTTTGTTATCGGGTTTCTTTCATTTGAGGATCGTCTTGCTCTGATACCAAGAATGTTACGACTTGTTTCGTAAGGTGTGTTTATGGGTTCTTGATCTCAAGAATCAAGTTCTTAATTTTTAGAACCGAGGCCTTAATTTGGAGATCCTAACAGAAACTTTACAACTAAATTGACATTATGATTTTAATGTACTTAATTAGAACGTTAACTTGATTCGAGGATCTTCAAAGCTTTAATGTCTAGTTTTTTAGTGCAATTTGAACTTAAGATCCCAATTTCAATATAGTTCTGTATATAATTATTAGCTTATATTCACTTGCTAAATATAACAGAATAAAATATTGAATGAAGTTACAATAATATTAATGCCTGGCTAAGGTGTGTTTAATAAAATTACAATTTAACAAACTCAATTTTTTAAGTGTGGAATAAGTCAATATCTGAGTCAAATCAAATATATAAATTTAAGCAACTGGAATATAATTGATTAATGTTGGGAAGATTATTTTAACTTAATAACCTTATATCCGCATAACTTAATTATTTTAAGAGATTAAAGTCTTCTTTAGGATGCAATATTCTCTTAGATAAGCCAATGTTTAAACTTAGTTTCTTTAGTTTCATGATTTGAGCTAGATTTGAATAATCAAGTATTTTTGAATAATAGTTATTGATGAACTTAATTAAAATAAGCACACAACCTAATTCTATATTAAATAAACACTTCAGCTAATCAAAGCTTGTTTCAGTTAGTTTGTTTAGCAACCAACCCACATGAACTGAGACAAAAAGCAATTCTGAACCAATACCGATCTGCTCACAAATGGTATACAATTATTTTACCATTTCTTTTGGTCAAAATCGTTTGTGTCTTCTATGTCTCGACTTCTGTTTTTGATGCAATAAGTAATTATTCATGAGGACATAAGTTCATTACCTAGTCTTACTTTTGAATTCGTCGTCTTCACTGTTTGATATCTTTCACCATTCTCTGATTTTCTGCATTTTCAGATCTTCTAGTGACTATACCAATGTCTTACTCTTGCCGGACGTAGTTTTTGAGAACTAATACAATCTCTAACCTTGAGACTCTCATGGTCCAAAATGAGTGCTAAATATATATATATATATATATTTTTATAATTTCATCGTCAATCACACTTGATTAATTAAAATATTGAAGTAATAATTAAAAATAGTTTAATTTTTATAAAATTTAAATATTAAACAAAAAGATACTTTTATAATTTAACCCAAATAGTTCCTAATTCGTTTATTCATCAAAAAGATTTTAAATGGGAAGAATGTGAATTTTATGTATCAAGTTGAGTGGAGGTATCAAATTCATCCATTAAGTATCAAAATTCTATCTATATATATTAACTTGTCAAAATGTTTTATTTTAGTCCTATTAACGGATATGTGATAACGGATGTTAAAATTTTGCCAAGTTGTATATCCACGAATTTATTTTTAATCTTCATTGCTCCAATTATTTTTAAAGGAAATAGGGTTTAAAAATAAACACCAAATAGGATTTTATCAAAATATATTTTTTGAAAATATCCAAAAAAATATATAGAAATTATTTTATAATTATTGGTAATTTTAGAAAAAATTTGGGGTTTTGTAATTTTGGATTATGAAAAGTGGAACCAAATAGGCCTTAAGATTGGAGCCCTAAGCCTTGGGTTCGTTTTTATCGGTTTGGGTCTAAAAACCCTTGGTCCGAGTCAAGGAGCCTCTCGATCGAGGCTCGGGATCTTTGGTCAGAGTGCCGAAGTTCCCTAGTCTAAGTGTTAAGGACTCTTGGTCCTTGGTTGAGATCTTCGATCTCGATGTACAAACCAATCGGTCATGGGCTAGCTCTAGTTAAGTTCATTAGTCCTAGGTTCGGGAATCCTCGGTCAAGGTCAAAATCCCTCGGTCCGGGTCAAGATCCCTCAGTCCTAGGTTTAGACCTATCAGTCCTATGTTAAACACTAGTTTAAGAACATTGGTCGGACCTCTTGTTCCTAGGCTAACAAGCATTGGTCCTCAAAACACAAAGGTTCAATTTTGAAAACTTTGTTTTAAACTCAAAGCTCCCAAGAACATGTTGATCATCATCACAATGTATCAATTTACCTAGATGATGATCAAATCGTTCAAAACAGTTTGTGATCAAAATTTTGATTTTTTGATTTTAAAGCTATTTTGAGTAAAATGATCTATCTAATAGCTCCATATATCTCATATACTTGATTAATACCAAAACAAGAACACTAGTTGTTCATTATAACCAAATCAAGAACTAATTTTTTTTTTTATTTTGAACATTTTGATTTTGATCAAACATGACCAGGATGAATCAAATATGATTCAAATAGTTGCCCAACATAATTACAATCATGTTGGGAAGCTTTATAGGTTGTGATTCAAGAGAATTAGTTCAAAAACAATAAATACGTATTTTTTGTTTTTTAATTTAAATTTGATTTTTGCTGATTTAGGTTTATTGATTGTTTCTAAAGTATCCAAAAATTTCGTAAATGATCCTAGGATGGATTTCCAACCATAAACAAAATAATTACAAGCTTATGCAATTTGAAATATAATGTTAGGAAATAAGTCAACAATAGAAGGGGGTTGGTTGATCAAGTATTGTTGACCGCGAAAAACCTTTGTTTGATATTAACTATGTTAGGAGATAATATATGTTTCTATTTTTCACAAGTCTTCACAAACTCTTGAACAAAGTCAAGTGAGGAACTGTTTGTTTAGACTTGAAGCGTCAGATAAAGAGTTGGAAAATATATAATGAAAAAAACACAAGACATAGAGTTTGTTTATGGATGTTGAGAGCAAACTCTCCTACGTCACCCCTTCTTCTCAACCTTGAGAAGGATATTTACTAGAAGATTTGGTTTGAATACAACACTTACACAAATCTAGTCAGACAACCAGGACTTAGACAGTGCATGTTTCCGAACTCCTAGTACACACACTCTGTTAAATAGAACAATCTCTATTTAACTTACAATACTGAAATCTCACACAGAAAGAACAGTATGTAATACAACTTAATGATCTAGCAAGCTTGTACACTTTTAGAACTTGAGAGCTTGAGTGCTTGAAAGAGAGTTCACACAAAATTGCTTAAGGCTCGTGAAAGTAGATGTGAAACGGTGTAAAAACTCTAGTAAACCAGTGTGAGAGATGGGAAACCGAGAGAGAGATGTAAATTATCCTCAAACTTCTTCTTAAATAGATAGTTTTTCAACGGACAAATTTACTTTAGAGGACACATGTCCTATTTTGGTTGGATGTGTGACAAGTTAGTACATCAGAGAATATGCTTTTGATCGCGGATGTATTGGATGAAGATAGTGCGCTGAATATTCTTTAAGAGACCGTGGTGTACTAGGAACGTACATCACATGAAGTTTGAATTAGTTTGGCACATGGCAGTCTTCTATAGGTTTAGCTCAGTTGTTGTGTCAGACTATCAATAACGGATTTGATCAAGAACCGGAAGTGCTTCACAATAGATAAAAACCGAATTTCATTAAATACCAAACTAGTTAAAATACTGGAAGTGCCTTGTATAAAACTGAACTGGTTAAATACTAGAAGCGCCTTGTATAAAACCGAACTAGTTAAATACCGGAAGCGCCTTGTATAAAATTGAGATATTTAAATACCGGAAGCGCCTTGTATAAAACCGAACTAGTTAAATACCAGAAGCGCCTTGTATAAAACCGAACTAGTTAAATCTCGTAAGCGCTTTGTATAAAACTAAACTAGTTAAATACTGAAAGCACCTTGTAAAAAACGAACTAGTTAAATACCGGAAGCGCCTTGTATAAAACCAAACTATTTAAATATCGGAAGCGCTTTATATAAAACCGAACTAGTTAAATACCGGAAGCTCTAAGCACAAGCCGAGCCGATCAAACTACCGAAGCGCTTCTACAAAAATATATTTGGACAAAATACCAGAAGAGCTTCTCCAAAAACTGATTTGGACAAAATACCGGATACACTTCTTCAAAATACAAAAGTGAACATAATACCGGAAAAGCTTCTTCAAAATACCGAAGTTGATCAAATACTGAATTTGATCAACTACTGAATTTGATCAACTACCGGACAAATTCTCATTTCATTTTCTTCACTTTGACCTTACACATAAACAATTTAACACGCCTCAGTCTTATTAATACACTTAGAATTAATGAAACACTTTAACTTAACATATAAACATTTCAAATTCAAACTGTAAATATGAATTAGAACCTTACTACGAATTTGTGAACCCTTCTTGATCCTTAAGGAAAATATTTGAATGCTTAGATCCAAGCTTTAAAGCCTCAAATAGAAAATTCAAAAAATTTGAAAGCTTGAAGATATAATAGCGTATTTTTGATTTTCTTCGATTTGAAGGTGGAGAGTCGATTCCTTGCTTACAGAATGACTTAGGGGTAGTATTC